>NW_023396553.1:0-300000 GCF_011125445.2 Fundulus heteroclitus | reverse complement strand
TCTAGATCTGGTTTTAAGAGCACTTGCTGAAGTTCGAACCAGGCACCTAAATGGGGAAGAAAGGGAATTACCCATTGAGCCAGATGTAAGACAGGCCTGCTCAGTTGACATTTTCAAGTCAAAACCAATTTGTTTAAAATGGTGTTTAAGTTATGAGCTGTTAGCATTTCTCTCTGTTGTGCTTTTAGTGCATTTTAATTGCTTTTTCGTTCTTTTTTATCGTTATGCTTAACATTTATTTTAAATTTTTATAGTCTTTATTTTTACTTGGATTATTTTTACTGTCAATTTTGGATCTGGGTATTTTATTTTTCTATTTTTAAGTTTAGCCTTGTGATTGGTTTTTCAGTGCAACAGTTGATTGAAAACACTTGCTAACGTTATCAGAATTGGCATACTTTGAGGTGCACTTGGGCAACATTTAAACGCCAAAGCCTGTCTTTTTTTTGCTCACCATATTCATGCCTTTACGACCACAGTGTACCCATCTTGTAATGGCCATAACATAAAGCTCAAATCATCACAAACTGGATCTTTGAATAATTAAAGTAAATTTTACTGCACCTTGACAGCCTCCACAGTCACCAGATCTCAACTCAATAGAGCACCGTTGTTAGGTGGAACAACAATGTGAATCTTGTTAAATCTTGAAAAGTCAAGGGCACTCTGAAGGTAGAAGTGTTCCAAACACGTACCAGAAAGGTATTTTCTGATAAAGTAGCCAGTGAGTGTTTTCAGAAAATGGCAGCGTGACATAGAGACAGCTTCCAGCGCCCACCGGAGAAACATCCTAAGAGAGGTGTGCAGCTGACTTTCTGTCTTCTTGAACAGACTGTGTTGCTTAGCATCATCGTTTGGCTCTCTATCAACTGCCAAATTGGTTGCAGATCCACAGGTCCATGACAGGAGTTACCCAACCTTTCCCCTTATCCATCTGTCTGCACTGAGCTTGCTGAATCTGACGGGCTGAACAATAGCTGGGTTTGGTGCCCAGATGTAAAACTGATTTATGGCCTTTTCGGCATTCTTGAAGCCGTTACCTTCAGCTCCTTTCCCTTTGATGTTAGATAACCTGGAATAACCGGAGGGGATGAGCACGGGGGCTAAATCTCACTCACATGCTTCTTCTTTATCAAATACACAAACCACATGCTCCCACGCACAACGCTAACCTCAGCACAAACTTTCAAGGCACCTCCCAGTCTCCCCACTTAGCTGCACTGCTTTCTCCTCTCCCTAACAGCACGTGTCTGCGTGTTTTACTATTCATGCTCATCTTCTTCACACATGTGCACGTATCTCCATATCTCCTGCACCTATGCAGGTTCTCTCCTCCCAGGAAGGTACAAATAAAACTTTTTTCATGAAATGAGAGACTGCGAAATAGTCAAGTGGGACCAAAAGCTGGCATGAACGACGGGCAATGAGAGGGTTGTGACTCACCGTGCACACCCAGCTGTAAAACACGGCAACACTTAAGTATACATGTTGTTGCAAAAGACCTCCAAGAGCAACCAAATTAAAACAGCAGGAACAACCGAACTATCTGTCTCCAGATCAGAAGGCAGAGCCTCAGTGCTCGCAGTTGCAGCCCGTTTTTGCACCATTAAACACACACACACATCCACATGCAGCATGCAGCATGCAGCATACAGCGATACACATTACCTCTGTCAGAAATTACAGTTTTATAACAGTAACATGAGATCTATTTTCATCCCAGACTATAATAAAAACCATCATATCCACACAGATGCCAAACCAGCTGACATTTGGCTCAGTGGATGTATCTGCGAGCAAGTGGTTCAGTGTTTACCTTTATAAGCTGAAAAGGGGCAACTCTGTGGTGGCTTTAGTCTTGTGCTGGTGACCACGTGTTTTCCATTTTAAACAGGACGAGGAAAATGAATACAAGCAGCTGTGTGTGTAGCTGTATTTTAAAAAAAAAGTACAAAATTATACACCTAACATGCTAAATTTTAGACTGATCTGAATCATAACAGCTCAGGGGAAGTTACACTGGGAGCAATCTGTTCTGATGTTCAGACAGTAGCCGGTTTTATGAAATGGCCTATATGGCTCACTGACCAGGGCGGGTGGCACAGGGAGCCACAGCCTTGGGTGCAGCCTGAGTACTTGCCTGTTTTGTGTCAGTTGCATTACTTTTATTATCCATATTCCTTCAATGGCAAGGTGGAATGCCGTGATGTTGTGCAACCACTGTAAGAAAATCTGACATCTGTGCACTGTGGTTGGCTGAAGCTGCTATCTAATTTCTAGCATCTGACTCGGGGCTTCCATAAAGAGAAAGTTTTTTTTTTCTTACAGGATTTGGGACTGCATTTTTTTTAAATATGTTCTATATTGCACAGAGATGCTTTAAAACACAGTCTGGACTCACAAAACCTTCATTTTGCTTGCAATATGTATTCAAATAATTTTTTGGGCATTAGGATCACTTTAGATTCTTGTTGGGTGCTCAATAAAGAGCCAACAGATCACAATTAAATCAAGAATTGGAATACTGTTCAGTCACTGGTGTAGAAATTACAAACAAGGAGTTGGAGCTAAGTAGCACCATATATTTACACATACAGTGGATCTCAAAATGCTGGTAAAATGCCAGACTTCTTTGAACTAAAAAAAACATAAACCATCGTAAAGTATGCTTCAAAACTTTTTCCACCTCTTCATGGGTAAACGACTATCAGCATGTCACATCTTGATTCACCACTATTAGCTCATTCAACCTTGCAGAAACTCTCTAAATCTGTCAGATTATGAGGATATACCTCTTGTCTGCAGTCATTCTTTTTATTATTTGGACAAAGGCTTAAACTCGCTGTGATTCTGAAACCTAAATCTGCGCTTCCAGCTTTCTAGCAGAAGCCCGAAGCTTTTGGGGTCCAAACTGACTTCGTTTGGAAGGACTCATCTATTCATTTACATATAAAAAAAAAACTCAGCTCTATGTGAAGAACTGTACAAATTTGCAAATCATGATGCAGCTACCACCATTTGAAACTGTGTGTTGTGTTCTTGAGAGATGCTCAATGTTGTTTTTGTGCCAATTATAACTTCTTGGGTTGTTTAAAGAATTTAGAAGTCTATTGTTTTAGTCAAAAACCTTGCGATATATACCTGGTTTGAACACAATTGGATGGAAATGCCTGGGGATCGATCATTTCTGTGTCGAAACTAATGACTAAAATACCTTTGCACATTATTTAAAATCTCCATTCACAGGCAACTAAAATTAATTCCAACATTTAACAGTTAAAGTGATGTAGCTAATGGTACACTTTTGCTTTTGACAGTATTTTTCAGACCATACTAATAAACACACTCAGGTTAAACACACCATTAGACAGCTCCCCTCTGATTATAAACATAACACTATTATGTTTATATGTTTATAATCAGAGGGGAGTTTATTCTGTCTAGACCAGACTGAACACTGTTTCAGTCTGGTCTAGACAGAATAAACTTGTCTGTTCTGATTACGGTTTAATGCAGCGTCTATCAGATAACAGGTGGAATTTATACTGAGTAAACAACTCTTCAAACATCTTTTCATCCGAACAGATAAGATGTTTAGTCTCTTTAAAAAAAAAACTAGTCTCACCTAAACACAACAGCAGAACAAAGAAGAGTAATCACCTGCGCAGGCGTGTTGAAACCTTTTGGAGGAAGTCCAATAAAAACTGATAATGAATAACCAGGAGGGGAATATTAACAAGTGCAAACTCGGTGTTGAACTCACGACAGGTGCAACAATGTACAGCAGGTATTACACTAACGGTGGAATTTGGTGCGTTTAAAGACATCCCGTTCGGCAAAAAAAGCGAGAAAAAAAAAACACTTCTGAACAACCTGCGACATACCTGAGCTCATATTACCACGTTATAGAACTCTGTTGATACTTTAATGGCTCCCAGGCTCGTTTTTTTTTTTTTTTTTTTTTTTTTTTGCAAAGGAATGCAGTGGTCCCGCAGACACTAAGAACCTAAAATGAACTTACTGTCGTCTAATTTGCACTGACGCCTTAATTACACGGATACTAGAGTTATTATTAAAAAAAAGAAGAAGAAGAAGAAGAAGAAGAAGAAGGCGCAGCTATAAAACTCTTAAGACGCCACAAGCAAAGCTCCCCTTAAAGGCGACACTTTGCTTTTCTGAGTCATCTTACATTCTCTTATCCTCCGGGTAAAGCTGCCGGTGCATGGCGAGGGAGAAGCCGAACAGGCTGCCCGGGTCCCCGTCTCTCCTCAGGAAGTTGTCGGCGTCCAGGTTGAAGGCAGACAGCAGCCCCCCGCATGCCAATACCAAGGCGAGCAGCCGCAGTCCACGCGTGTCGTGGCCCTCCATGAGAGAGCGTGGAGGTTCCCTGAAGAGGAGAAAGGTGCGTCTCTGGGGCAGAAGGTGCAGAGTGCGACAGAGAGGGACAAGGAGGGCTGAATGTCCTCAGGCAGCTCCTCCTACCGTTCTTTGGTCTGCCACACTCACCCACACAACAAAACAAAGCAACACACCATCGGAGAAAAGGATAGAAAACAGTATTAAAAGGCTTTTTTTGTTTGTTTTACTAATGAAAATATGAGCATTGTGCCAAGCATATGTTACCCTGGTACCACACCTAAATAACGTGTAGAGTAATCTGAGTGTAAAGCAGACGGAACAGGGAAACAGGTTAGTCCTAAGTTTAGAGTAGTTTTAAAACAATTCTCCCAGCTTTAAACATCTCTCAAGAGATCTGCCCGATCCATTCCCCGAAAAATGGAAAGAGAAAAGCTGTCCCCGAGACGTCACCCTCCATCCGAACTGGCAGGCCAGGCAAGGGGAGCATCAGCAGACAGGGGAACTGGGGATGACTCGGGAGGAGCTGCAGCAAGCCGCAGCTCAGTTGGGAGACGTTTGTCACAACAGGACTTGGCAAATCTGACCTTTATAGATTGGCAAGAAGGAAACCACAGCTAAAAGATAACTCTAACACATTTTGATGCTCGTAGTTTGCCACAAGCCACATAGGGACACAGTAAACATGCGGGAAAAAAATTCAGTCAGATGAGACCAAAACGAAACTTTTTTACCTACTTGAAAAATAGTATTTGAGGCAAAAACATAAAAATAAAACAAAAAAAAGTACAAAAAAAAACAAAAAAACACAGCATGCCCTCTGTGAAACATGGTGGTGATAAGTAACATAATGCTGTGGGGAGGTTCTTCTTCAACACGGACTGGGTAGCTGGTCAGAACTGATGGGATGATCGATGCCGGATACGAGTCAATCCTGGACGAAAAACCTGTTATGAAGCTACGAAAAAATTGAGACTGCGGTAGAGATCCGCCTTCCAGCAGGAAAATGGTGCTAAACATATAGCTAGAGCTACAATAGAGTGGTTCAGATCAGCAGACAGTATGCAGGCATAGCGATGGCCCATTTAAAGCCCACACTTAAATCCAATTGAGAATCCGCCACAGGACTTTAAAATGTCTGTTTAAAGATGCTCTCCGTTCAGTCCGACTGAACTTGAGCTATTTTGCAAAGAGGAAATAAAGAAATATTGTGTCGGTGGAGGGGATCTGTCTTTAGATGTGCAAAGCTTGTAGAGACGTTACAGTACCCAAAAAACCCTGCAGCTGTAATTGCAGCAAAACGTGGTTTTTATAAAGAAGAAATTGAAAAATTTCAAGTTGTATAAATACCTCTGCAAGGCCCTGTACACGTGCAGCAATTTAATCGGTGTTTCAGACTACACTGGCATCCTCTGACAGTAAATCTCCTCAGGGTGCCACCATGATAAAGGCAGCTTTTAAACTCCCTTGGAAACAGGCATAAACGCACAAGTCCCACAACTAAGAAAACACTGGGCAAAATAATCCGCACGCTTGTTCCGATTACAGACAGGCATGTCCCTCATGAAACATTAATGCCGCTCTAGATGTTCATTTCGCCGTACATACCAGCCCATCACCTCAGAGAACAGTTGGCAGAGCGATAATGATCTAGAGTGAGAGTGACAGAGGGGAGAGCGGTTCAAAGATTTAATGTTGTAACAAATCTCTTATCGTATTTAGAAATGTAGAAGAAACAACCTCCATCTGAATATTTAATGCTTAAAATGTGTTTAAATGAACAATCCCTCTGGAAAAATAGCTGGAGACAAAGCATCACCATGGCTATCGAGTCTCCTCTAAAAGGCGCTTTAGCCTGCATGAGTCACGACACCAGAAGAAGTGTGAAGCTGGAAAGGGCACAGAGCAAGACATTAAGAGACTCCCTTCACTAGATGATTTCCAAGGCATTCCACGAGACACCGAGCCAGAGCTTGTCCTCGCAACGCAGAATTTCAGCAGACAACGCGGGCTTTGTCTGCGCAGAGAAAGAGGCCAGAGAGAAAACGGAGAGGGAGGAAGCAACGGCCCTCATGCAGTTCTATTAAAGGCACAAATAATTGTGGAAAAAGGGACTGCAGAAAATGAAAAGGTCAGGGGAGGAATGCAGCTCCGCTGCACATCTGTCATCTGCTCAGGGTCTTCGTTAACAGGATGAGATCAGTTTAGTAGCAACCAGCTGACGTCCATCTTCAAGTTGACTTCTGATGTTTTATATTAGATTCCCTGAAAACGAGGTCCACTTGATTCATATTTGCAGATTAGCCGAATCAGAATCACATTCGCATTCTTCTTATCCTCGTTACACAGACGTCCAGATAGTGTTAAGATTACTATTTCATGATCAAATTGTTGTGGAATCCCTAGCTCATGAGGCCACTAGCCTCCTAGCTCTGTGTTGGTTCACATATGTTTGGCTGGTATTTTTACAGCGCCTTGCAAAAGTATTTCTAACCCTTGAACCTTTTACATGATTTATCACATTCGCTCCACAGACCTCACTGCTTTCAGTGGGATTATATGCGGAAAAAAACCAACGCAGAGCCGTGAGGACTTGTGAAGTGCAGGAAAAATAACGCACGGCTTCTGCAAACATTTACAAACTTCTTCATTTGTGTCTAGCCTGCCTCTCGCCCAATGACTGCTGAGGACAGGCACCGGCACACACGTAAATGTTGCTGTTCGGTCAAGGCCTCAAGAGATTTGCTAGAGAACAAACAGCATCATGAAGATGAAGTTGTGAAGAAGTTCAAAGCAGGGTCAGGTTGTAAAAAAAGTGTCCCAAGCTTTGTAAATCTCAAGCAGCACTGTTCAATTCATCAACTGAAAAACGAAAAAAGAAACACCAGTTCCTCCGCGAGACGTGATGGAGGCAGCATCATGATGCAGAGTAAGTGCGATATGTGTTGGTTCTATGAAATGCTTTGGTAGATTGGGTAGATTATGGAGAGAAACTCCCATAATGCTTTGGTGGAGGGGGGGGGCACTGAGGACATTCAGTTTTGACTGAGAAGAAGCCTCACAACAGATAACAGTGCTTCAGGAAAAGCAAGCTGTGGTCCTGCATGAACATGAAGCTTCATGCTGAGACTGCGGGAGTGAGATGCTGTGTCAGCAAAATGACCCAAATCCATCACCATTGTTTTTTGATTGATTGATTTTTTTTTTCCCTTTTCAGTTCCCCCTAAAGCTACATCATTAAAAAACATTAGCATTATAACGCATGATAATAGTTACATTTAATCCTGATTTATCACATATGCCATGCTGAGGGAACAACTCTGTGACCAAGTGAATAAAAAAGAAACAATTTTTTTCAAACAGCTTATGGTCGTCTACTTTCTCATTTTATTCACTATTTATTTCTTCTCCTACAGAACTTCACTCCTCCACAGCAAATGATCTCAACCATTTCCACTCAGACTGAAGAGCTGAGTCATGTACGCCCGTCTCTGTACTGCACGTTCTTCAGCTGAGGAGCAGGAGCGCTCCCTCAGATGCTGAAGAATAGCCGTGACGGTGAAAGCAATCCTATGACACACAAAGCACGCCCGCAGGGAAGGGAGGCAACGCCTGGACCTGCCCTAGTCACAGCTTTTTATTTGTCCTTAAAGCTACAGCCCTAGGTAGAGCACAGAACGTTTCCTGAGGGTGGAGCGCAGATAGCTGTGGGGTGTTTCGTCAGCTTAAATAATCAGAATCCAGACTCTTTCACAACGAAAGCAAACTAAGCTCTGGTCCCTCGCGTCAGGATTTAGGATATCTGGGAAAATAAATGGGTGAAACGTTTGAGGTTTGAAACACTTGAAGGACATGAACCTCTGTCAGAATGCTAAAGATGATTAATGAGAGTCATAAATCTGGCATAAAGACTGTAGACAGTGACCAGAACATGCTGGCTGATTTTTTTTTTTTTTTTTTTAAAAAGGCTTTGTTCAGTTGAACTTAACTCTTTAAGCTAAGCTTGGTTCCAAAAACAGCAGCTGACTCTTGTTTTGTAGGAACATCCCTAGCTTGAGAGCGACATCTCTTATCGAAACAGTTGGCAAATCTGATTAAAGGCTTCCATAAGAGGTCTATTTCTACATTTCTAAATCCAAGAAAACTGTAACAATGGAAAATTCCTGCTGTTAAATAACTGTATGATACTAAGAGATATACTGTTTATGCCTTCTGCATTTCTGGAACAACCATGCTTTGAAAGTTGCTTCCCAGGACAGGATGTTTGGAATAAATAACAGAACTTAAACATTGTGAGTGTTGAATGGACCAGGATGCGCTACTGTACGTATAAGCAGAATAAAAGTTAGGCGACGCCAGGGAGTGACGGCCTTAATTCACATCAGCATCGACCCGATGCGATAGCAAGACTTAAATAGGTTAAAAAGAGGTTTTAATGAGTTTTCTGATCTTCATCAGCTTGAGGTAACTGGAGTAGCGTCTTGTCTAGTGATTAACACGACAATCTGGAGGCCAACCTCTTTCTACATCTACCTTGGGAATTAAGTGTGACTGCGTGTGTGTCCCAGCCACGGCTAGGGGACGTAACATGAGATGAAAGCAGTTGTTGGACTGGGCCCCAATCCTAATGGGTCCAGGTGTACTTAAAAAGAAACGCTTAAGTAACCTGAGCAGGTCACAGAGGGTAAAAGGTTCATGTGCTGGGGGGAAAAAAAACAATGTTACTGAAAAGATAAATGTTTTTTTTTCTGTGTTTTCAAGTCCACTGAATATGCTGCGCTAGGATACAAAGCCTGTAATCTTCAATATTATCTCATTTGCAGAGAAGGTAAACTCAAGTTTCTGCTAAACTGTTATGATGTTGTGATTGGTAAGCATGGCCCTGTATTTATATTAATTTGGGGATTTTCTAAACAGATGCATCTATTGTCGGAAATCTGTTGCAGATGCATTTTTATTGAATTCATCCTGCCAATCTAAAATGATATAATGATATAATTGCAAATTTAAACTCAGTCTTTGAAGATATGTGTTTCTTACCATGTTGTCTGTTAAAACCTTTTCTGTTCAAATTACAAAACCTTTTACAAGATAATTGGATTGTGTTAGTCATGTTTCAGGCTATTTTTATTGCTAGTGGTCATGAAAATGATCAAAAGCACATCAATAATTAGCCTCCAACTTAAGCCTGTTTGCTGTTGCGATAACCCAGAAAACTGAGAATTTGCACAGGCATCATTAATTAGTACCAAAAAGCGTCGTATTTTACGTGGATATTCCAATAAAATCAATACTGACCAATGCCTTGTGTTGTGACCTGGCTTCGTTTTCATCAGAGTCACAGTTGCCTGTGGCATTCACTCCAGCATCAGTTTCAGCACCTGAACACGTCCCCCCGCATATTGGATGAAGCATTTAGCAAACAGCAACACAGCAAATGTTTCAAAAATGGCAAAATAGACGTCTCTAAATAGATCAACAAATGTTAATGAGAAATCAGTGTTAAACAAAATGCAATATTTTAATGCTTTGTTTTAGCATTTGTTGCTCCTTTTCTTCATTTTTCCTCTATTCTCTTTGCTTTGCCACAACGTGCTGTTGTGATTAGCAGTGAGTTTACTGATTGGTGGAGGGTTGTTTTAGCAATCAGCTTGTTGAGGTAACACAGAACAGGAGCGTCTGCCACAGCAGATTAGGACTGATGAAGACCAAGCCTGGTCACAATAGGCTTGTCAGTACTGGTTTTGTTCACTTTTAATTCTAATCGCCGTGTAAAACAAAAGCTTTACGTCTCTTCCAGAGTGTAATTTTTTTACGGCCACTGGCTGTTTCACGACTGGGATCTTTTACTTTTTTTTTTAACTGAAATCAAAAAGTCTGGCACATGACCTAAAGACGGCACAATACCTTTTTGTTCCGCCCCGAGGAGATCTGATTTCTACCATGCTTAATGGATTATTCAGCCAGACTCAGCATTGCATGAGACAGCTCTGCCTCCACAAGTCTGAAGATGATACATCACTGTTTTAATACCACAGCTTCATCTTGCAAAATACCAAGCCGTGCTGAATCCATGTGTTTGGAAAACATCTCTCCGCAGTATACACTGTGATTTTGTGCAAATTAAAATAACCCTAACCCTAATTAAATGTTTTTTCCTACAATGGCTTCATCTTGAAGCTGAAGGAAACTACGTTTAATTGTTTAATTTGACTTGGGTGAAAAAAATGTAACTCAATTAATAGTATATGTATCTGGAATAGGTAAAGGAATTTCCTTTCTGAATTTTCTTATTAGGCTTATCCGATGTGACCCAAATGTGTCCGCAGTTTCCTGTAATGCCAGTCCACACATAGAAATGTTTACTGCCAGTAGAATAGAATAGCTTCATCTTTTATTGTGCCACAGTGGGGAAATTCAGGTGCACCAGCAGCATGTAAGCGAAACAATTACAGCAGAAGAAAAATAGGGTACAGTTATTAAAGACGGCATACTCAGATTAAATGAAATGTGCAACTTAGTAGAGTGACCTATAAGTGTAAAAAAAAATGATAATTGTGCATAAAAAACAACAATCTACAAAAAAAAACACAATTGACTGCAAGGATGTAAACACTTTTTGAGTTTGCTGAGCATTTAAATGATAGGAATCTTTGTAAACAACAGAAACAGCAAGACATAATTTATCAAAGTCCCTTTGGAGCAGCCTCTGGTAATGCATACATCCACGTACGCACTGACTACACACAACATAGCACCCCTGCTCAGTGTTTGACAAGACGCTTTGGTTTAGGCTCAGGAAGTTTTTACCAGAAGAACAAAGAGATCTGGACTGGCTGAAGAGATACGAGCCGTGAGCCAGGCAACAGGATGAGGAGTGTAGGTGAATTTGCTCGCAAATATACGTTCCGGGAGCTCACAATAACTTTAGGAAAAAAAAAAACATTTCCACTTCCATTTACAAAAAGTCCAGAAAGAATTCCTGCAATTCAAAGTGTCTAGAGAGGGGTAAAGGAGAAGATTTACACCTTGTAAATATCATTAAACAGAGAAAAGCTCCTTGTGCTTGTCTGCTGACCTTAGTTTATAAGTTGTTGGGTTTTTTTTTCTTATTCCGCACACCTACATGTTTTAACTGTAGGCTATATAACATGGGCTAATTTGAATGTGTGTGTGCAGGGGTTTAGCTGAATAAAACGTAGCAGTGTGTGCATCAGGTAACTACTGTAATTGCAATCCATCCTTTATAAACACATCTCCAGCTTCGATAATAACAGGGGGAAACAAAAATAACAGAGATCTGAAAATGCAGAGAGGATAGATAAGAGCAAGAACCTGTAAAAGGAGCCGTATCAATTAAATCTAATCTGAGCCAGAGTCATACAGGCTGACAAGTCCTGCCAACCGCAAGAACCCGTGTTAAAGTGGTTTGTTTTGATTTTCTTATCGTCCAGTCTGAAGGAACCCTCTGAAATAGGTGTTACCCAGTCCGGGTCACACTGTGGCCAACATCTCCTGGGTCAGCAAAGTTCCAAGTAACAAACTTGGGTGTTTAGTTTGGCCCCCACAGGTGCACAGATGAATCAACTCATTACAGAGTATGAATAAGATACCATCTGTGCATGTGTACAAGACAAATCTGCCTGTGCAGGTTGGGTAACGATGCATGACTCTGTTTATTCCACAACGAGGGAACGCAAAAATGTCTGCGGTGCTTCACTCTGAAAAGTCCCAGAAAAGTGTGAAATATAACAGCCTGACTCTCACACAAATGCAGAGGTGTAGGCATGCACACCTGGAGAGCGACAGTGTCCGAGGAACAGGCTTGTGTGTCTAGTCGGATTTTAAAAATGAAATCTGGGTAACAGCCAAGGGTTGCGCTCATAGGAATTCCCCAGTGGTGAAGGATTTTACAGTAAAACTGCAGGGAAAGAGTTCAGGAATCAGTCCCAACATGCAGAAAAATAATGAAAGGCGAGGGTGGGGGGGGGTCTCTCAAGCACTGCCCTCTCAACCACTTGACTGCCTTCCCTTCTCCACTTTTGCTGAATCTTCTATAATCATAAAATTCACATTTGCTTTTCAAACTGCCTGTTTGACTCGTCCTCAATCATTTGCAGGTGAATGATTGTAAAAAAAAAAAAAAAAAAAAAACTGTCTGCGTCACGATCTGATTCATAGGGAGTTCGTGCTCCTGCAGGTTTGCACGCCCTGCCCTGAAATCAAAGGCTAGACTGTAAATCTATAACAAATATCTCCAGCTGTGATGAAGTGTGGTGTCTACTATTTCGGGGTGACTCTTGTTTTTTCTTGTTTTCATACAGTTATAGCGTTCAAGTTAAAACAGCTAACACGTGTAGATGATCTAGTCTGATATGAATCATTTAATACATTAAACTTGAATCACTTCTGGGCTGAACCTGACCCACCTCTGTTTGCTTAATCCTTCCTGCTTCGCCCACAAACTGCTGTTGGTATGATCCAACATACCCACTGTGGGGCTCACACACATTGGCAGGAAATGAAAACACACCCTTACAGTGGGCTGGGATCCTTTTTTTTTAGTTCTCTCTCTCTCTCTCTCTTTTTGTATCCCTGAAGCCTCTCCAATTTACCACTCCCCTGTTATGAAAAATGTAATTAGTACACATTTAATGAGTGCATGCATGTTCATGTGTATCTGAATGACTCAGACTTGTCTTACTGCACACCAATGGTTTTTCTGTACAACAGTTCAATTTGGCTTTATCCACGTTACTGGGTCTTTTTGAGATTTATCAGCGTTTACTCAGAACGTTCAAAGCAATATAGCTTCTTTAAGCGTAGCCACCCAAATTACACCAGGAGCCCTGTTTGAACTTGTTCTCGTGTTATGCTCGTCATTACATCCATCTACAGACCAGGTCACAGTAAAGAAAAGCAAAGGCTTTGCCATGCCTGGAATTCACTTCCTCAGTCCAACGCTTCGCCTCTTCTTTTTCGCTTTTTTCATTTTATCTGAAAAAAAATAACAAAGTAATTTCCTTACATTGCTCTGAACAATTAATCTCAGGCTGTGCAGTTTAGCAACGGTGCATAAACTGGTGACAGCCGCTTTAGATTAATGTCACCATGGAGACTTCGGTGTCAGGAGACATTCTTGCTTAAACTGAGATTTACACATGGGTTTTCGCTGCTCTGCAATGAGACACACATATAAGAGGGTCAAACAGGGTGTAGGGCTGCTTCTATTTAACAGAGACTGAAAGGGTGTGAGACAAAGTCTGCTGACTCTAAGCTAGTGCTGCCACCTCCTGGCTACCTTTTCTCATCTGAATTTAGCTTTTCTGACAGCAAGACATGTTCAGCATTTCAATATTAAATCTCTAAAACCCAAACCGTTTGAATCTTAAATACACATGGAGTGAAGCGTGACAACAAAAACATGTTTAGATTTTGTTTTTATTTCCACGCAATTTTTTTTTTTGAGGAATAAGTCTATATTAATGTCAGGAAAACTGCCATGTAGTTTAACAAATCTCAATTTTTAAGACCATCATCGAGTACCTGAAACAATAAGTTCAGCTTCAGCAAAACGTCTTAACATCAAATCTACTATATAGAAACATGTCTCCTTAATGATCGAGAACGCATGGTGTTTGCCATTCTAAGAGGGCTTGAGGCATAACAGTGTTTGTGAAGTCCTGTTCGAGGTAGCGGCCGGTTTCTGTCACAGCTCGTCTTCTTCTGGTAGTTTGGTGAGAATCTTCACTCCATCGGCTGTGATGACCACCGTGTGTTCAAACTGAGCTGACCTGCGTGACAAAAATCCAAATGTAAGTTCTCCGAGGACCAAATCAAAGTTTGAGGGGAAACGAACAGAAAAATTGTCTTATTCTCCTCAGACCTCGCCTCGTCCCAACGGTTTCTACAGAGTATAATACATACAGAGAATGGGGGAGTGGTTCGTAGCCTTAAAAACTGACTTTTCAAGGGGCGGCTTGAAAAGGAAGGCGAACAAGTTGTGTTTGCACACATAATAACAACCCTAACTATAATCTTAATTAACATACGTACAATGGCACAACAATTCTTGTGATGTCTAGTTTCAAGGATTTCTCATGCATTTCCCTTTTGAAAAATAAAAGTGATCAATACACTTCATTTTGAAATCCTCCAAATACATTTAAGTCAGATTAATTATCATTAAGCTTCAAGCACATTTGCAGATTATTATAGTTAAAGTCTATTTTGGAGGAACTAAACATAATGTGGTATGTTTTTTGTGTTATCTAAATCCATTTAAATACATTAAAGCACATTTAGAATTTATATTTCCTAAGGGCACATTTGGCTTTATATTTTGTTCAGTTTTAACAAGCATAAAAATGATGATTGCCGGAGTCTGCTGCAGGATTATTGAACAACACATATGAGCATGTTAAATTGTGCATGTTGGCAAACAAGGAAGCAAAGGAAGTAATTAATCAGCTTCTAGTGTCTAGTTGTGGGAAAATTTGATCATTACTGAAATTATGTGTTCCAAACCCTTTTTATTGCTATACATATTTTTGTTATGTTGTATCAAATGATGTAAGCAAAAAACAGCTTAGAATTTATTCTGAGCCTTTTTTCGGCCTTTTTACAAACTCCTGCAAAAGTGTAACAAGGTGAGCACAACTCACTACCCGAGGGACTTAAAAACCTTTTCACCATGATCATACATCATTTTAGAAATGGTGTATGCAAACTGGTGCGACAGTTTTGGTTTGTCACATGTTGGACAAGAATAACAGCGGTATTGGACGTTGCAATTACAACCAGGGAGCACTTCTTACCTTTTATCATCGACCGACACTGCGGTCCATTTGTCCTTTAAGATTCTAAACTCGGGGGACCCCTCCATCACTATAGGCTCTAACAGGTCAGGATAAACAGAAATGACGACCGTTAGTTCCACACATTTGCGTATTTATGCAGGCAGAAAAACTGGAGTAGCTTACCTATTGTGAAAGCCATCCCTTCATCCATGCTTATGTCATTATCATTAGCTGAAAAGAAAAGCGTTCTTTACTATGCTGATCCCATATAAGCCTACAGAGATAGATACGACAAACACACAACCGATGTCTACAAATCCAGGAGCTTTAGTGCGGTCCTCATGCAAAAGGCAAGTGGTGGTTTTCGCTTAATGGATTTAGACGGTCAGATTTAAGTAAGTTAATGCATTTATTAATTTATTTACTTTTAAGTCTGCTTTTTTTTCCCACAGATAACACAAGTTATCAATTACCTCAACTACAGGCATGTCTTGATGACATCAAAACCTGGATGACTTTAAACTTTCTGCTTTTATATTTTGACAAGACAGAAGTTGTAATCTTTGGACCAGAGTCCTCAAAAAATAAACTTCTTAATCTGGATGGCATTAACTTAGCCTCTGGTAACAAAGTAAGTACCTTGGTGTTATTTTTGATTAGGACATGTCATTTAAATCCCATATTAAGCAGGTTTCAGTGGTTTCCTTTTTTCACCTCTGGAATATTGCCAAAATTAAAAATATTCTGTCCATGAGTGACTAAAAAACTAGTCTGTGCATTTGTTACTTCAAAGCTGGACTATTGTAATTCTTTACTATCAAGAAGACCACAAAATATTGTGTCCGTGAGGCAGACACCCTGTCTACTTTTAAGACTAAGCTTAACTTTCCTTTTTAACAAATATTTTAACAAATAGTTATAGTTACTCTGCTTAGTTCTCCTACTGTTCTCCAATTTGCATTGTTTGTTGTTACTTCATCTTTCAATTTTATGTTCTCACTGTCTTTTATCTCTTCATAGTAACTACATCTGGTCTGGCATCCTATTAGCTGTGACATCATCCAGGTGGGCAGATCATCTGCCATTATCATCTAACATAGAAAAGATGCCTATGTTAGAGGGTGTGCTTCTGTGCTCTTTCTGTGTCTCTGCTCTGTCTTCTCTAACCCCCAGTCGGTCGAGGCAGGTGACCGTTCACACTGAGCCTGGTTCTGCTGGAGGTTTCATCTTGTTAAAGGAAAGGTTTCCTCTCCTTGTCGCTACATGCGTGCTCAGTATGAGGGATTGCTGCAAAGCCATTGACAATGCAGGCAACTGTCCACTGTGGCTCTGCGCTCTTTCAGGGGGAGAGAATGCTGCTGGTCAAGTCTCAATGCAATCTGCTGGATTTCCTTAGATAGGAAGCTTTTTGACCAATCTGTCTGTATGATTTGATTGAATTGAATTTGTAAAGTGCCTTCAGAGGACATGTGACATGTGAATTGCCACTATATAAATACAAATTAATTGTATTGAACTTACCGTGGTGCCAAATCTCAGGATGGCAATGAAAATAGGAGCCTATTCCATGTCCAATAAAATATGGACAGATTTGAAAGCCACTGGACTGGGCTATTTCACTGTGGAGATTTAACATAACACAAGATGTAGAAACGGAAAAGAACACAATAATGAAATATGTGAATATCTGACGTATGAATTCATTACTCGGTCTACCTGATAGTGTTTCCTATAACACAAAGCTGTGCTCCTGGTTTGCAAACAGAGATGGCCTCATCTCTGCAACGCCTCGCTGTCTCTACCAGCCGCTGCCCTGCCTCATCCACCTGACCAATCAAGAAGGTTTCTGACGTGTCACCATGGTAACCATCCAAATACACCTATTCCAAACAAGTTCAAGTAAGTTATTTGAGAATTTACAGTATATTCTTTTTTCTTTTTCTTTTTTGATCCATGAACTTACTGTGACATCGATGTTGATAATGTCACCATCTTCAAGTTTGCGGCTGCAGATCAAAAACTCATCAAAACATGAAACTTTGCATCTGTGACCTTATTAAACATGCATTTCATAGAGGTTCCCTACATTTAGAAGAATACATTCATGTTTTTTTTTTTATTTACCGAAATTTACCTATATCTATTTAGTAAAAATACAGTCTTGCAAACAGAATCAGTTTAAAGTTTGGCCTGATTTAAAAAAACAAATTTGCTGATGAAGAATTATTAACCTCAACATATTCTCTCAATAACAATGACTTTCTTTGTGTATGCTGTTCATGTTTAACCAGTGAATCTCCAAACCATTTACCTGTCAGGTATGCCATGACACACCACATTGTTCACAGATGTACAGACCGACTTAGGATAACCTCCATACCCAAGGGGGGAGGGGTAGGCATTGTGCCTTATCGTCTCCTGGTGCACAATAAAGTCTATTTCATCTGTTGTCATTCCAACCTGAAAAACCACAAATGACAGCTGTTGTTTAGATTCTGATCACACCAAAACATAAAAAAAAAGACTTGCAGTGGTTTTGTTCCTACTTTCAGACTGCCTCCAGCAAGTAGCAATATGTGTCTGGCAAGCTGGCAAGCTCTGGCAAGGCCTTCAATCTGCTCTTGGTTCTTGATCTCGATGTAGTCTGGCCATTCTGGGACCAGTCCACAGCTGACATAGTCAGGCTGCACAATGTGCTTGAGCAGGAGGGGCGATAGGAAGACAGAGACTCAACTGTAGGTCACAGTTTAATGCAAATTTCAATATAAATTAACTAAATTGATATGAACTGAACAAATAGTGCTATATCAATCCCACATAAGCAATTATATAGTTGCAGTTCAAATTACATGAAGATAAATTAATAAAGCCTGTTAAACTGCTGGAAACTACAGAAAGAAAATAGTAGAGATGCACCAGTCCGATACCCGGATCGGATATCGGCTCCATTATTGACTAATTAGCTGGATGGGATATCGGATGAATGACGCCGATCCAGCATTCCGATCCAGTCATTTTTTTAATTAATATCATACACAGCAATACAGTTACATTGATCTAGTGTCACTTCAATTCTATGTTTGCTACGACGGTTACGTCATCACTCAAAGTATGAACAGCAGCTAGTGATGAGCAAACACAGAGCAACATGAGGCAAGTGCCGGACCGAGCCAGGTCTTCTATTTGGAAACATTTCAAACTTGATACGCCAACAAGTCCGACTGCAACATGCAGCATCTGCAATGTGAAAATTGTGAAGAGGTGGGGATAAAGTTTGTAAATTCAACACCACAAACTTAAATAAGCACCTCCAAAAGCACCATGCTAAAGAGCACACTGTCCTTTCTTAACAATGTTTATGTAAAGAATGATGCCTTTATTTACATGGCAGGATATATGGTTAATTCATTCAACAGTAGCATCGAATCAGTATCGGATATCAGACGATACGCTCAACCCGGATTATCAGTATCAGATTGGATCAGGTTGGAAAAAAGTGGGTCGCTACATCTCTAAAAGATAGCAGACATTAATGTAGTAGAAATCGTAAGGAATGCCTCGTTCAAGCTTGTATGTCAATCGCTACAATACGGAAAATAACGGAGCAAACATAAAGTACAAACTGTCTTCTCCCTCTGCTCTCTAATTCCACTCGTCAACTCATCTGGATTTACGTTTTGATACATGGCTTTAGTTTATGTTAAAAAGCACCAACATAGTAGCAATGGTTAAACAAAATAATCCATCAATAAATCAAAAACCTTTTTTCAGAGTATAATGGTACCTTAGGGACCGCGTAGGCTGGCCGAACAGTAGCTGGCCGAACCACACCGTGAGAGCTTTTCCACTTTTTCCAAAAAAAGTGCCGACGTTGCACACACAAAAGATCTGTGGGGTGACTACAGCTTCCCAAAGATGAAACTCTTTGCAAGAAACGTCCCAGTCCTGGGAAAAAAAAGACAGCATCCTCTTTATTAAGAAAAGACTCTGTCTTGATAAAAGAACAAAAATTACTTCCTTTGTTTAGACTTTTGGGATGCATACTAAATTTGTGCTTCATTTACTAGTACAAGTGTACGTCACACAGTGTAATGAGTGATTCATGCAAAAAATAAGGAAGTGATACGGCACAAATGTATAGCGTACCTTGCAAAAGTATTCATACTCCTTGAATACATATCTTTCAAGTATGTGGAAGAAAAACTATCAATGGATTTCAAATTTCTATAAGTAAAAATCGTTCCAGTCGCTTTGAGTCACTGCTTTCCTGAATCACTTTTCACAGCTGTTATCGTCTACTGGCTTTGTCTGTCCAGAAACTGAAATGTCTGCCTCAGTCTTCTTTGCAAAGTGAGCCCATGCTCTGTCAGATTAGATGTAGCGTGTCTATAAGCATATATTTTCAAGTCTTGCTAAAGATTCTCAACTGCCTTTAGGTCTTAATTTTGAGTGCATCAATAAAGAAGCATAAATATGCTTTGATATAAACTCTTCCATTGAAGTGTTGGTTGTTGTTCTGCTGTAAGGCGAATCTTTCCTCTTGTCTATTCTTTTGCAGCCTCTAACAGGTTGTCCACCAGGACTACCTGCAAGAGGCTCCCTCCAGTCTCCCATAAACTCTGACCTACTAACTTGTCCCTGTTGAGGAACAACTTCCCCGCAGCATGAGGCTGCCGCCGCCATGTGTCACTGTGGGGATGTGTGTATAGGGTGATGTGCGGTATTGGTTTTCCGTGTTGGCCAGAACATTTAATCTTGGTTTTATTTGAGCAGAGCACCTTCTACAGGTCTGCTGCTCATCTTTACATGCCTCAAGGCAAACTATAAATGGGGATTTAAATTGCTCTTTTCAGCAATTTCTGTTTGTTATTTGTTTTTGTGTTGTTTGTTTGTTTGTTTTACAATAAACAATCAAATTACTGCCTGCAGGATAACAAAATGTAAAAAAAAAAATCGAATTGGTGATATTTCTTTTGCATGCAGAAATTCAGTTTGTTAAAACGCAGAATAGCTGTTTATGCTGTTCTAACATTAGATATTAACTTATTCGTATAAGATGAATCTATTCGTATAGATGAAGAAAAGCATCCTCGATAGTTCACAGCAATAAAGATTTAGGGTAATTTACTGCTCAGAAGTGACCCAGGCAACCTAAACATTAATTACCACTATATAAAAGGTGTCTCGTCGTAACGTCGCTTCAAGGGTTTTCATCGTTATCATTTTAATTAAAACTACTCATGTTAAAACTCATCTAAGCAATAACATTGACGCAGTGGAGACAATGGCGTTGTCATAAAATACCTTTCCTGCACGGAAACCCCACAGAGCAGCGAGCAACGGCAGCCGCCATTAAATACGTTCTGTTGTGATCACGTGATCCGGGAGTCTGTGGTCACATGACACCAGCAGGGTAACCTTGATATCGCGTGAAGGTTGCTCAGCTCATTACGCTCTGGACACGTAAACTTTGTTTTTCAGTGCAGTCTTTCATACAGCTGCTCTTTGTTTTAAGTTTGGTTTATTGTGGCTGGGTGCAGAATTAAAAAAAAAATGCTGCGTCCATCTTTTATTGTCGCAATACGAAAAGACTTTAGTCAAAAGGCACGCAGTCCATCACGGCAACATACATGTACTCACGCCTGCACAGGGAGAACATGCAGACCTCATGCAGAAATATCCTAGGACAGGTCAAACCCAAGGTATGAACCAAGGAAGTTATTGCTGCAAGGCAACAGTGCTAGCAACAGTGCCACTGTGCAACACACAGTCCCTAGGTTAATTTATAAGGAAGATTAAGTCACATTAAAAAAGTATTAGTAAGAATAGACAAAGAGCAAACAAACCACGGATTTCTATTTTATAATAGTGTTAATATATATATTTTTTCATATGTGCTTTAAAAACTGCTGAGATATTTCTGTAACCCAAAATATTTGAGTTAAAGAATTTTGCAGTTAATGGTGCTGAGACAGAAGTTGAGTAGAGTTACATTTAGTTGCAAACTCTGATCTAGCTTGTTGGATTGGAGAAGAGACTAGAGGAAGGCTCACAGTTATTTATAGAACCCCCTGTAGGGGCCAACATGTATATTTTGTGGTTATTTTTGGAATGCTTTCATTTTAATATTTGCTTCTTCTTGCTAAATTAAAATTTGTATTAATTTTGGGAATTTGTATTCTTAGTTATTGTGGTTAATTTGTAATTATTTCATTAATTATTTGGTTTAAGGCTCTATATGTGTCAGTCCTTTGTGATGCATCTTATAAGTTTGTTGAGTTCAGCTCATAGAGTGGAGCCAAATGTTTTTGTTGTTGTTTTTTTTCTTCCCTCTGACACCCTTACTCTCTGTATGTGTATTTGGCCCCTTTTTGTATCTACTAACTAAAGAGGGTTTTTTTTTTTTTGTTTTTTTTTACGCATTAACGTCTCCTTTGATTGTTTTTTTTTTGGACAAATCATCTGGACAAATGGTTTTGGAAATGCTAAGGGTGCAGCGAGTCAGGCCGGCTTCACTTATTTTTAAATCCTACACCCCATATTCAGCTATACAGCACCCTGATCAGACTTTCCTGAACCTCTTCGACAAATAGAAATAACAACTGGCAAGATCATAAAGTTATTTTGTATAATCATGTCAATGTCAGTGTGTTGTGTTATCAACAACAAGTTTATTCAATTTAGCCAGCATTTGCTTTTGACTTGCTAAGTAGTGCAAGGTAGTGCTAGCTATGTTTAATATTTACTCTCTGAGCAAATAACAGGTCATGAAGTCAGTATAGTTAGCCAACACTTAATATAATGTCTTAACGCCCGTCTGGTGTCAGCGGTGGACACATTTTTGTAATACTGGAGGATGAAGAATCCAAATGAAAAAGTTATTTCAAGTAGCTTATAAATACTTTGACTACTTCGATTTCAGTCCATCTTTTGCAAATCTAAAACCTTCACATTTAAAGACGTTCAAACATAACAAATTGAAAGTTTTTTATTGGATCAAGGGTAGTTTCTCACATTCTCTGACAATAAGGTTAGAACATTGCCGCACCTTACAACCAGGTCTGATAGATCAGGTCTTCTATAATATAACTCCTCCTAATTATCTGTTTAAAAGCCTCTGGATTTGTCAGATTATGGCCTATTTTTTTATGAATTGGATTGACCTTAGATGCAGAAGACCTTAGGGGAATACCCGTCTACCTTGTCGGTTTTACCCTGCAGTCAGTATTCCCCTTAGACTGGTTTCTTTTTGTCCAGCCTCTCCAGTTTAGTAAGTTCAGCCCATTGTTCAGTCTCAGCCTTAGGTGGACCCGTTCTTAGTTTTCAGTCAAACTATGTGTCTGTTGCTCCTCTAGTTTCCAAGGCATAAAGCTACAGATCAGCCCAGGGATTTTATTTATCCCCAGTCAATGGGGCTCTTGAACCCTCTTTTAGCACCCTTTATTGAATATTATGAAGAAATGTCAAATGTCCCAAAAAAAAAAACTATCAGGAACAGATTTCGAAAGCAACCAAAACAAGGAAAAATAAGAATATGCAAGCTATGTTTGAAACTCTTGCATTCTATTCTATAATACTTGGGACACTGTATATACATCAAAATGTTCTAATAAAGTATGGCAACACCAAATTGTAAGGCTTTTTCTTTTTCAGGTTCTGCGGTCCGTGTTAGAATTTACTCCTTTTGTTGACCCAGGCCACAAACGCCTTAAAATAGATGACATTGCCTCTATTTTAAGCAAAGTTACATAACACACGGTAAGTCATGCAGTGGAAACACAGCAGTAGGTCACTGGCTTATCAGTGAAAATAAACACTAGTGATATCACTTGTGAGCACACATCCACAGTCAGTAAAGATAAACTGTTGTATATTTTTTTCAAAAGATAAAAAAAAATTCACCAAAATATATGTAATAGATAACTGATAAATAATCATTTACAAAGCTGAATAAAAAAAATATCCAATGTGACTAATCGGTGATCGGCCCTGTTCTGCTCGAATAGTAATTTTAAAAGCCTTCTCTGTAAAAATGTATGTGAGCTGAGAATCGTGTTTTAGTAAGACAAACAACCTAAAACATTATTAGAATAATTTATTTTTATTTTGATCTTAAAATATGTTAAATGCAAGGTGAGCTCATTGTAGATTTTCCCATAATTAGTTAAGCCAGCTGCTGTGTGTAGAAATGTGACTGTATTAGAGAAGGAGGCTTCCTATTGGAACAACGATACTGCATCCTTGATTGCTTAGTAATAATTTATTTCTCCTAAGTGAACTTCAACTAGCAGAAGAGGCCTACATCTGTCCAGATTACCAGATAATCTGCTTTTTTTTTCTCTCTGTTCATTTTAGGGGTTATTTTAAGATTCCTTTGTTTGCTTTTGAATCTTTAAATGGCTTTGCCACACCCTATAGCTCTCAAAGTTTGTACATCTGCTCAAGGCAGCTCAGGTCAGCAGAGCAGCTTGGAGGTGCAGAAGCTCAGAGTGGACAGAACCTTCTCTATAGCTCAGCAAACACCATTTTACTGTGCATTTGTAAACTTTATCTGAAAACTTTTTTTCTTAATAGCTTTACACCCAGCACGAGAGAGAGCTCAGTTTATTTGTTTGAGTTGCTTCATCTTTTATGTGTCCTCTAATTCTTGCATATATTACTTCAGCACTTTGGCCTGTTGTGCTGTTTTTAAACAGTTTTTATTATTTTCCTGCCAAACATCGACGTACTCACATTTTCAATTTATGATCAGGATTTCATATCCTTGCACTCTATGCTCCCTCAACATTTCTGTGACCACCGTATTTTGTGACTCTGGGAGGTGCTGTTGCGCTGTCATCGCGTGACTTGGGCTAAAGTAAAATATGTTACACCAAAAGTTACGCCAGCAGTGCAAATATAAAAACTGTTAATTAATGTCCGGTCCCAGGTTTTTGTAAGAAAAAAATTGTCTGTGCCATTATTATAGAAATATAGACGTCACAGAATATGACAGCTATATTGTGACCGCACTGTAATGTCATATAAACTAATAAATATTCTAACCAAACTCTTTCTGGTGGCTTTTTACTTATTAAATTAAATGACAAGTAATATTTAACCCGTAATGATTATTATTAATAGTCGTTTAGGAGATCAGGGACGTTTTTAACTAAATATTTTTGACATTTTTATGTACGCATTGCATTGCTGGCGTAACTTTTGGCGCAACATCTTCTACTTTAGACCGGTTCAAACTATGAAAGAGCAACAGCGCCTCACAGAATAAAGCACAGTCGCAACATACAGTAGCCACTGGCCACAGTGTAACACTGTCGCTGCGATGTAATGCTTCTTGCGCACGCATTTTGTCCTCTTCCTGCTGGTAAATAAAGTTGGCTTGGCTAATGAAGAGGGAAAGAAATTTTCAAGCAAGCTTTTTCAAGCTTGTTTTTTTTTTTTTCTTCATCAAAAGGAAAAAGCAACATATGCCATTTTTAAACATTTAATTAACTCTTAGGGATTTGTCAATTAATTTCCTTTTTTCAGCTTTAATATGAATAGTCCTTTTTTTATCCCCCTTGAATCTTCTCCTAACGTGTTTGTAATAGTATACTTGTCAAGAGTTATTACTGAGTATTGGTGAACCAGGTAGTGGCACTAGAATGGCGGGTTATTAAAAAAAGAATGCTCTAATCCTCAGCTTGTTCATACATGCCGAGACTGATGCAAGAGCTCACGAGCTCCTCCGTGTTTGAGTCTTACCGCTTTAATTAAACTAGCTGGCTTTACCAGGTGAGACCCCTAAGTCGCATTTAATTGGCATTTTTATTTCATTGTGTGGTTGTTATTGTTTGGTTTGGTTAGTTTTATTCTTTTAACACGCGCTCCTCAGCTTCCTCCTCAGACCCGGGGTGGAGGAGTCTGCGCTCTGCTCTCTCGCCCACTGCGCGTGACGTCAAACCAGCATGGCGGTCAAGGTGACTTGGGCATCGCTCTTCTTGCTATTTTCCAACCTTTACTTTCTCGTGTGTGCGTGTTTTCTGCTCTTTCGGCCGCGTGCGGGTCCCTGAAGCGGGGCGGTCAGGTCCCGTTCGTGGGAGGGGAGGGTGCCTCGGATGCGGTGCGCTCCGACACCGTAGCATCACTGGGGCTAGCAGGCGTCCCCCGGTCGGTCCAGGCGGCGGCTGGCCTTGATGGGACGTCCACAAACCTCGAATTATCCAGGGTCGAGACATTTCGCGACCAGGACACGGTGTCTGAGCAGCTTTCGCTTGTGCTCCCAGTCCCGTGTTTCGTGGATGTAAATGTGAACATGTGGCGTCGGTGGTTTGTCTTTTCCGCGCTAGCTTGCTACCCGGTTATTGCATCTGCAGGTCTTTGCTAGTTGAGCGTAAAGTTAGCCGGCGATCCCAGAGACCAGACTTTCCTGTTCGGCTTTTGACATTCCTCTGACCTTTTCCCGTTTTTTTTTTTTTTTTTTGTGTGTTTTTTTTCTCTCTCTGATTAGTGGAGCTCGTTTTGCAGTCTGCGGTTCCGCGGTGATCTGTGAAAAGCTTGACCTGAATCGGCAGCTTGTCCGTCAGGAAGCGCTGACACTCCGGGACTCTGCTTATTCATTCTCTGTTTGTCCGTAGGTGCAATCCACCAAACGTGGGGACCCAACTGAGCTGAAGACAATTTTCCAGAAGGTAAAAGCTTGATCCGCTTTGTTTTTATTATTATTATTGTCTCTGCAAAAGTCAGCATCAAAGTTAGGCACCAAAGCCCGTTTTAGAGCAGCCCCGTTTAATGAGTAAACGCAAGTTGTCCTTGGAGTCAATGACGAAGGGCTCCTTCAATAGATAACTTTAGGCCAGCGGGCTTTTTATGATACTTACTATTCTATTTAGATTTATAGACGGCAATCAAGGAACTGGATCTGAATGTGGCTTGATGACTCACTGAGCTGGTTTGGTTTATATAATTAAATAAATCTGACCTGTTTATAAAGTGCCTTGAGGCGACGTTTGTCACAATTTCTGCTCCATATCAACACATTGAATTGAACTAAGTGCCTTTTTGCAGACAAGCGGGTCGAGAGGCCCAAGACTTTCTGAATTTACGGCTACGCCACCGCTTGCCCTCTCTGTGTTCAGGTGGAAAGATTAATTTCGGTTTCAGTGTCTGGATGTCAGGTCGTAAAACGGCTCACACCAGTTCTCGTGCTGGTTAAACAAACTTCTGGCAACCACCGTTGCGGTGATTGTTATTAAAAGCGCGCACACACTTTTAATTGTACCGTTCCTAACAGTTTGAGCCATTTAATGATGACCTAACTGGAAAAAAAGGGAATGACAACGACAACCAAGTTACTGCTATTCTGTAAAATAAGTATGTTTACTTAAATTTAGCAAGTTCTCTGTGTTTTTTTTTTTTTTTCTTTTTTTGTTCCAGTCTCAAAATGACAATAAACAAATGTCCTGTTTCTTAAATGTAATTTGACCAAATAGAACATTGGAGCTGCTGCAGCTTTATGAGCTGTTGATTTTCGGTTCAAAATAATCTGATCAGCTCGTTTTGGTTTGAGAATGTCGTAGCAGCCATTCCCAGCCGCTTTGCTCTCTGTGTAATCATGACGCAGCGGCAGTAGCAGCAAACTTTGTGTACCTACGGCTTGCTCAGCTGTCTGCTGAGCGAGGAAAGTGTGATCCTTCAGCGGGTCAGCAGGTTTTTGTGTGCGGACGATAATGACGGGTCAGATAACTGACGAGCTCGGCTCATACCTTCACGTGTGCAAAGGTATGAGCGGACGTGCCGCGCTGCCACTGCTGCGTCGCTCACTGTAGTTTGAAGGAAATCGAAACGTAATGCCTGAATTTACATTGAAGCGGAGATTATGTTTTAAACAGAGCAGCAGTGTCACGCTCCGGTTGTGTCTCTAAACGCTGGCCACACGTCATTAGTTGCTGCTCAGAAGAAAAAAAACAGCGGATCTCTGATTGGTTTAACTCCTGCTTATCATAGTCATGCAGCTGACTTTGAGAAGATGTGCACTCTCTGTGTGTTAATGCCTAAGCATGGTGAGGGTTTATTCACCGAAGTAGTAATCAAAAGGGTCGTTTGCTCTTTCCCCTTTTTGTTAGTACGCCAGCATAGTGGACAAGGATGGGGAGAGGTTCATGACCCCCGGAGACTTTGTCCAGAAGTATCTGGGGCTACAGACGCAGATCCACCACAACCCCAAAACGGTGCAGCTCCTCGCCGCTGTAGCGGACACCACGAAGGACGGGTAGGTGCTGATGCAATCAGCGCACGGACACCCAAACCCTCGGCTTATCGTCCACAATCAGTCTCTTATTGACGTCCACACGTGAGTAGCAGCCATTATAGATAAGATAGCGCTACCTGCGGGTCGGCAGGTACGTAAACAATAACATGCAGCGGACGAGTCGGGCCGTTTAACAGCGTCGGCCACACGGACGCAGAGGGTTTGGTGTCCGACCGTGTTGTATGACCCCCCCCCCCCCCCCCCCCCCCCCCCAGCCCTTTTTGTGCCCGCCGTTGTGAGACGATTGATTTAATGCTCCTTTTGTTCAATCTACACGCAATTGTAGGCTGATCTCATTCCAGGAGTTTCTTGCCTTTGAGTCGGTCCTGTGTGCACCCGACGCCCTCTTCATCGTCGCCTTTCAGCTGTTCGATAAGACTGGGACCGGCACCGTTTCGTTCGGTAAATGGTTTTTCTTTCCTTTTTAAAAAAAGAAAAAATAATTCTAATTGTGAAAGCACCGATGCCTAATTTATATGCCTTTAGTTAAAAATTAAGCTTCACAGTAGCTCTGCCAATCATCTTAGATTACATATGATTCGTTTAACTTTATAAGAAAGGGAGGGCGTACTTTCATTTTCACCTCACTGTATTTCCCTGCTGTGGGGAAATCATTAGCCAGCATTGCATTGTTAACCTGATTAATCATTGGGCACATGGGCGGACTTTCGTAATCACACTCATGACCTGTTTACTTTGCTGCGGGACGCACTGGCTTTTTGTTTTTGTCGCGGCGTGAACGGGATTAGCCAGAGAAGCCTTGGGTTTGTCACAACTTGTCACGTTGCATCCTCCTGAGCGGGCAGGGAGACAAGGCGGCGGCAGCGGCATGCCGTGGGAATGCTTTTCTTCAGCGAGGGTAAAGAAGCTGGTTGGAGGCCGAAGGAATACCTTCGCCTTCCAGCACGAGGCTGAATGCTGAACACGGAGCTGCAGCTACACTGGTTTCTGTGCTAGAAAGTTACCGATGGATGCTAACGGACGTGCTCCATCCAGTCCCACTGAGCTGCAGCTGTTTGGTCAAGGATCTGCAGGCACCTCCGGCCTTTATATCCGTAAACAGAGGGCAAAAGCTGCAGGGAGGGTGGCACCGCGTGTGCAGGGTTTCATTGTTTCCTATCGTTGCTACAGAGAATGTGCGAGACATCTTCAGCCAGACCACAGTGCACCACCACATTCCCTTCAACTGGGATTGCGAGTTCATCCGCCTTCACTTCGGCAACGACCGGCAGAAACAGCTCAGCTACTTGGAGTTCACCCAGTTCCTGCAGGTACCCCCCCCCTCCCCCTCTTTTTGTTCCCGGTCTGTACGCCTGTCAGTCTGGGTTTTGTGTTACACAGTGGGACATATTTTGACTATTTTTACACTCAACCTGGCGCCGTTGTTTTTCAGGAGCTGCAGCTGGAGCACGCGCGCCAGGCGTTTGCCCAGAAGGACAAAGAGAAGAATGGGGCCATCTCCGCGCTGGACTTCAGCGACATCATGTCCACCATCAGGCACCACATGCTCACGCCCTTCGTGGAGGAGAATCTGGTCTCAGTGAGTGTTTCAGGGTAGCATAAATCTCCACCCGCTCCCTGTTTGGGTCACCACACTGCAAAAATAGAACTAAAAATAAGTACAATTTTCTTGAAATGAATATATTTGCCCTTGATGTAAGCAAGTAAATAATACTATTTGCCAATGGAATAAGATTTTTGCATTTAAAATAGGAACAATTCATCTCCATCATCTTATTTCAAGTGCAGTATATCTAATTATCTTATTTTAGGGGTAAAAATGCTTATTCCATTGGCAAAGAATCTTATTTACCTGCTCAAATCAAGGGCAAATGCATTCATTTCAAGAAAATTTTACTTATTTTTAGTTCTCTTTTTGTAGTGCAGCCTGTGAAGACCGGCTCTTCACAGCTATGACCTTTGGAGGTTCTTGTTTTGATCGTTAAAAAAAATATTTTGTGACGCACCTTAGAGTGTGATTTACCTGATGTCCTCATGACAAACTGGGATTATATTGTTGGTGTTCACAATAAGTGTATTTGTGACGGCTTAATGAAATGTGGCATTCCCTTCTTCAGGCTGCAGGGGGCAGCACCGCTCACATGGTCAGCTTCTCCTACTTCAACGCCTTCAACTCCCTCCTGAACAACATGGAGTTGCTCCGCAAGATCTACAGCACACTGGCCGGCACACGCAAGGACACGCAAGTGACTAAAGGTGTGGCGCTGCGTTGCTCGGACGGCCCGTGCCGCTCCCTCACAGCTCCGCTTAGCTAGCCGTCATTCATTCCCCCCCTCCGTCTCTCGTCCGTTTCTGCAGAGGAATTCGTTCACGCCGCCAACAAGTTTGGTCAGATCACTCCCATGGAGATCGACATCTTGTACCAGTTATCAGGCCTGCACTCTCCATCCGGGTAACGAGTCATTCTTCTACTCGCCGAAAGGCTCTGCCGCCTGGTCTGGCAGGCTCACAACGTGACGAGGGTTTAAAGCGCCCTGGCCTTTTCCAGGGAACATTCTGACCTTGTGCGCGGTCGTCAAGTCGCTAAGTAACCAGACGATGTTTTTCAGACGTCTGAACCTTGCCGACATTGAAAGGATAGCTCCACTAGAGGAGGGAAGTCTGCCCTATAACCTAGTTGAAACCCAGAAACAGGTGGGATGTTTGGCAAACTTATTAAGCATCTTCTGATTGATGTATCTGTATAGACCAGGGGTGTCAAACTCATTTTGGTTTAGGGGCCGCATTCCGCTTAATCTGATCTCAGGAGGGCCACACGAGTAAACTCATTGCAAGATTAAATAGAACTAATGAATGTGTTGTTGATTTTTATATTAAATTAATTTCACTTTTACACAATATATTATAAATAACCTCAGCGTTTTTAAGAAAAGTATGTGCAATTTCAACAATACTTTTACTCAGTTAAACATTTACTTGTGCATTATGCATAAGAACTGATCACAGTGATTATACAATGTTGAAAAACATTTATTCACATTTTTGGAACTTAAAAACACTGTCCTACATGACAAAATACATCAAACAGATAAAAATTAAGAAATGATTTAAATTTTTCCACACCTGAAGCTTAATCTGCTAATTAAAACACAGCGCCACTTGTGGACAATATAGGAACTGCATATTTTCAATTGAAACGAAGTACATGTTTTTTTCAATAATTGTTTTATCATTCTCTTCCTTTTATCTCCTCTTTCTTTCACCTTTTTGTTTTTTTTTCTTCTTGTACTTCCTTTCCTCTCCTACGTTCCCATTGTAGTGTCCATATCATTTGAGATATTCCCCGCATGAATCATAATAAAACTATTCACATTCATAAATCAAGTGGAGCACTATGGCAAAAGCAGTACTGCTCCACTTGTGAAAGTCAAATCTGATGAGCTCTTTTTGGCATTAAGACAGCAATTATTATTGCCACATTGCCAGACAGGACACTGGGGGAAAAAAAAAAAAAAAGTATTATTTATTTATTTTTTTAAATAATGATAATGCATTTAGCCACAGGGCCGGACTAAATTGTTCGGCGGGCCAGATCCGGCCCGCGGGCCGTATGTTTGACACCCCTGGTATAGACTGATGGATTTATTTTAATCGATGTTACTTCGTTTGCAAAAAAAAAAAAAAACGATTGTGCAATCGTGAGGTTGCAGCAACAACTGAATAATCTGCATTTTTTTTGTAGTTAAAATAAACGGTACATGGTATGCATGTGATTAGGTCCCCTGTGCTCATGCAGGATGTCACGTGAAGAGACAATTGCTTAGTTTTAAGTAAAGGACTTAGGCCTTTTAGTCATTTTAAAACGATGGACCCATCTTGATTTGGGGGCTGTTTGTCTGCTCACTAGACTGTACGGGGGCTAACGTGGAGCTGAAGATGTTAATGCTAACTTTAGTGGGTGCTTTTGTGCAGTCTGGAATTGGATTTCAGCCTAATGCATGCATGACGAGGCTAAAAAGTGAATCACGACCAACATTAGAGGTGTTGTCTAAAACATCTAGTCTTTTAGACAACAGCATAGTTTTAGGGTTTTTTTTTAATTCGAGTTGACAGTGGTCGTAATTATCGATCTGCGATTGCAAAGTCTCACAGTTTTCCCGCTGTACGTTGTTCCTCCATCAGTCCCACGTGGAAACCTCCAGGCCCGTGTGGCTCCAGATTGCAGAGTCGGCCTACAGGTTCACCCTGGGCTCCATCGCTGGAGGTAGGTGGTCCCGTGCTCCGCCACGCCCCGACGTTTCTCTGGCTTGCGCCCGGCTAACCCGGCTTGTTCCATGCTTTCGGCAGCCACTGGAGCCACGGCGGTGTATCCCATCGACTTGGTGAAGACCCGAATGCAGAACCAGAGGTCCACAGGCTCGTTCGTTGGAGAGCTGATGTACAAGAACAGCTTTGACTGCGCAAAGAAGGTGCTCCGCTACGAAGGTTTCTCCGGCTTCTATAGAGGTAGGCACAAAGCAACTTCCTGTGCTCCTCTTTCAACGGGCTCATCTTCTCATTGCTTTTATTTGCCTTTAATTTAACACGCAGCACTTTTTTTTGGTCTCTTATTGTTAATGGCATAAACATCTTTGTCTTCTGATTCCCAACAGGTCTGGTTCCTCAGCTCATCGGCGTGGCACCGGAGAAGGCTATCAAACTCACTGTGAGCATCTCCTCTCATCCCCCTCATGCAATGTGTCCTTCAGTTCTCATTCAGACTAATATTTATTCATTGCTGCTCCAAAAACTCTCTGTGTCCTTTAATCGCCATGGCATGAGATTTCAAAAGAATTGCTTTTTTTTTTTTTTTGGTAGGATTGTTAGGTTTACCGGTACTAATTTGGTACTGCAGCATATAAAACGGTACTATACTGCATTTGGGTGGGACCGGTACCTGCAGTGCTGCCGACATCGCTGAGAAGACGAGTAGCGAGTTGGGGGGAGAGAGAGAGAGACACTGTTAATAGATTTAGTGAGTTTTCAGACCCCTCTAGTGACTTTTTTTTCCCCAGAAGAGACTAGCAACTTTTCTCTTTGGCAACAACACATAAAAGCATTGATCCGTCTGCAGTTTACTGTTTGTAGCCAGCAGTAAGTGCTGCTGTGACCCCCCACCCCATGCTCTGTAGTCGGTGCTTCCTCCTGCTGCTGCCTGCAGCCCGCCTGCCGAAGGCGACCCGTTCCTCTGCATGTTCACACTTTAAAAGTGCAAAGCTGCCGCTGATCCAGCCCTGTTCTACAATGTTGGATGTTAATATAAATATTTTGTCCCTGAATCGTCATTGCACTAAAATAAATCTCTGCTTGAAGAGAGAGAGAGAGCAGTCCTTCTCCTGTGTTAAAATGCTCGGCTCTGGCTGTGTCTGCAGTTTGTTTGAGCTGATCACATCAGATCTTGATAACTAACGAAGTTTTCTGCTCATTATACAAGTTTTTTTTTTCTGGTAATATCACAACTTTACTTTCATGTCATCACCGCTTTATTCTGGCATGATTATGACTTTGATCTCCTAATTAAAAATGTTCTATGTCTGGCCTGATCCATGCACTTTTGACTCACTTTTGATATTTTTTGTGTTCTCTTTTAATTTGAAAACGTATCAAAATACATGGTTCTGGTACCAGAATGTTGGTATCGTGACATCACTATATTCTGGGGCGTCAGATCAAGAGAACTGTACACCACGTTTCCACTTTTTGAAAAGCATCACTCTTTTTCTATCCACTTCAGTTATGAGCTGTTTTGTGTTGGTGTGTCAAATAAAAAGGGGCTGAAAGGTTAATCCTATGACTGCCTTTATTTTTCTTTCCCAGGTAAATGACTTCGTGAGAGACAAGTTCACTGGCAAAGACGACTCGATCCCTTTATTTGCTGAGATTCTGGCTGGTGGCTGCGTAAGTCCCAAAGAGTGCTGTTGGTGGATGCATCAGTTGCACAGCATTTCTTGATCGATGAAATGTATTTGGAAAAAAGAAATTATCAGATTGTAAAGTTTGGATGGGCACACAATCAGATAATCTGACCATTATGTGCGTTTATATGCACCAGGCCTTTATCCAGAATAGAACCACTCTGACTACGCAGTTATCAAATTTCCCTAAAAAACACAGAAGTACTTCCGTCTTTACTGAACAACAACAAATAGCAAACAAAGCCGTTTTGTACGAGTTCGTTTGTCTTCAGAACACCCAAGCTGGACTTTTTCCAACTTCTAATTACAGTTGAAACGTTACTGAGTAAATAACAATTTTGAACTCTTCTAACATTTCGAACAGAAAGGTTGTACCGGGATACCAGACAGATTTGCTTCCCAATCTATTTCCGGCACTCGCCAACGCGGAAGTCCGTCGGGCCGCACATGCGTACTTAAGTCAGCTCGCCACATTCAGAATAACTTGATCATAACAAGCGTTGACATGCACGCCGATCGGATTATCAATCGGCATAAATCACCCGTGTCATTCGGATTACAATTTTATTCCGATTAATCTTAATCTGGTCACAATATTCAGATTGGCTTTGTTTACATGACGCATTTTTATTCTGATTATTTTTGTCCATGTGAACGTAGCTGGAGTCTGCTTGATGAGTTTGAAACCCGATGTTCCTTAGTGTGTACCCTCTCAGACTGTTGCAGTCTCATCATATGTTGGCTTAACCTGCGTGGATACCTTTTTGAAACCCGTTACTGTTAGCAGATGCAATGGTACATCGAGTATAAGTACTTAAGCTGAGCGAATGGCAAAGTTGGTTATTAATCAGAATGTAATATTCTCTGAGCTCAACGAAGCTGCGTGATGAAGAACTGCCTCCCGCCTCGTCATTTCCGCTGCTAACCTCTGATCTCTCTATGGATTCAGGCCGGCGGCTCTCAGGTGATCTTCACCAACCCTCTGGAGATTGTGAAGATCCGCTTGCAGGTGGCGGGTGAGATCACCACCGGGCCTCGAGTCAGTGCTTTGAGCGTGGTCCGTGACCTGGGCTTCTTCGGCCTGTACAAGGTGAGCTTCTCTGGAACTTTGCAGCGAGCATTTAGATCTTTTCACATTCTCTCTCTCTCTCTCTCTGGCACTCATGCTTCCCGTCTGTCCACCTCCCCTCTTCCCCGTCAAGTTCATGGCGTTTTCATGTGTCTGTGCAGGGCGCTAAAGCCTGCTTCCTAAGGGACATTCCCTTCTCGGCCATCTACTTCCCCGCGTACGCTCACCTCAAGACTCAACTAGCCGACGAGCAAGGCAGACTGGGGCCTCTGCAGCTTCTGACTGCTGGAGCGATCGCAGGTAACGTCCAATCACAGCCCGCTCCTTGTCTTCTACCCGGAGCAACAAAACATTTTAACTCTGCGTCGTGGAAGCAGCTCCAGGTTCTTCAGGATGGCTTTGAGTTGGTTTAAATTGAGAGAGAAAAAAATATGGTAGGTTCTTCCATCAGAGATCTGCGACGAACCAGATGTGATAACAGCTGTGGTTACCGCAGATGTTCTGAAAGCCTTCAACCCGGCTACCTTTCCACGTTTTCAGCACATGCCTAAGTACGTTTGTTTTCCTGTTTCCCAGGTATCCCCGCGGCCTCCCTCGTCACGCCCGCGGATGTTATTAAGACACGTCTGCAAGTGGCAGCGCGAGCCGGACAGACCACCTACTCAGGAGTCATCGACTGCTTCCGAAAGATTCTGAGGGAGGAAGGCTTCAGCGCTTTGTGGAAAGGAGCCGGAGGTGCGTTTCTCTCCGCACCGCCTGAATAAAAGCACATTTTTATCTTCTTTCCAGTTTTAAGCACAGCATTTATGGTTTTTTTTTCCCCCCCTCCAGCTCGTATGTGTCGCTCCTCCCCTCAGTTTGGTGTGACCCTGGTGACTTACGAGCTGTTGCAGCGGTGGTTCTACCTTGATTTTGGTGGACAGTAAGTGTTTTGGGGGCTTTAAAAAAAAAAAAAAAAACGGGTCCCTTGTTAGATTTGTATAAACAAGCAAAGCTGATTAGACAGAAGTTGAATGAAAATACTGAAACACTTGCCTGTTTAAAAGTATAAATATGTCTTAGTTGTTTCAACTCGTTGCTAATGCGCATGATCAGACAGAAAGGTTGGGATTTAAACGTGTGGCTGGAAACGTCTGCCATTTAATGGAAGGATCACTCCGGTCTGGACAAGTGAGGATAACAGAGACTAGAGTGCAGAAACATTTTTATTTTTCTAAATGATCTGTGTATCCTTTCATTGTTTTGTTTTACGTCAAAACCTTTGATTAATCATGATAGCAATGAATTCGGTGTGCTGTTTTCACATCCATTGGCTCTAGGAGAGCAGAATTGGTGTTTGGAGGCTTTGACTTAGACATCTGATCATAGCCATAAAATCTATTGTAAATACGTTGACACTTGTATTCTGATTGTGATAAATCCCCCAAATAATCGCGATAAACATCCCTGTCGTCCTATTGGAACTGAAAACGTGTAAACTTAGTCTGGACTGTATTGAATTCGAACCTGAAGTGCGTAAACTGAAAAGCGCTGGACTCCAGGTACATATCTGCACTACAGCTGTTTTTATAATCTAGAATACCTTAGATTTGGCTTGCCTTGCGCGCCTCTAGACGAAAATGCATAAATGTGTGTGCAGCGAGTGACGACTCCGTCTCCTCTGCCCTCTGCAGCCGCCCGGCGGGATCCGAACCGACGCCCAAGTCTCGCATCGCAGAGCTTCCGCCCATCCACGCCGAGCACGTGGGAGGCTACCGCCTGGCCGCGGCTACCTTCGCCGGGGTGGAAAACAAATTCGGCCTCCACCTCCCCAAGTTCAAGTCCTCCGGCGTCGCTTCCATCCATCTCTCGGAGGCGGCCGGTCCAGCTCAGGCACCTTAAGTGTCATCAGCTCCACATCATCGCTCCTCCCAGTCGCCAGGAGCCAGACACTTAGATCAACGCAAACGAAGAACACAGGACTCCACACGTCAGGGACCACCGCCACAGGACACACCAGCGGCCTTTTCGCCCCTCGACCAGCCGCGGGTGGCGAGAACGGGCCGCAGTCGGACATCGATGGGAGAGGAGCGCTGACTGTGTTGCATCTTCAGTGGCTGGGTGCTCCTGGGTTGGGGAGGGCTCCATCTTTTCGTGTTCCTCTCTCAAAACATTTGTGTAAAAGCGAACCATGGGCACTCCTGTCTGTCTCTCATGAGTAGATGATTAATTTTTTTGTTTTTTTTGTCTGACGCTCGGCGCGAGTAGGACTTCTCTTTCTGGGCGGTGGGCATAGGATATAACCGAGTGATGTGCGCAGCTTGTGAGGCGTCGCTCACAGCAACAGGAGGCTGCATACTGTACATACTGTATAACTGTACTGAGGAAAAGTTACAAGATCAGCCTGTTTCATTACACTAAAGCTGTAATGCCCATGTAATGCAAGGCGGGGCCCCCCCCCCCAGGTCCCGCTCTCTGAGAGTCACTCTTACTGATGTACAGAGCTTATTCCTTTCGGTTTTCTTGTTAAAACAAGAATCATTAGCAGAGAATTAGGTATTATTAAATTAAATGTATCTCAATTCAATTACTGTATTTTAAATAAATAAATCATCCATATGGTTTTATCTTTATCTGGATTCTTCTGAGTGTTTTTTTTTATTATTATTTTTTATTTCAATGAAAAAGTGAGAGCAGGAACATCGTTACAATACAATGATGTTTGGAAAGAACTCATCCTGCGTGTGTAGTACACCGAACATGGCTGCCGCTTTAGCTCAGGGTTGGATGTTGCATCATGGAATGAACGAGGGGTTAAAAAAAAAAGGGAAGATGCACCAATTTTTTTTGTCTGATTTATTTTTCCAGAATCAATTATATTAGGAGCGGAGGCGTAAAGTTCACGCCGTGTGTGAAAGCAGCGCCTGTAGAAAGAGATTTTTCTCACATGAAAACACAACCGCAGCCTCTTTGCGTGTGTGTGAGCTGAGCTGAGATTTCCAAAGGACCGCCAACATTTCCAAATCCAGCACCTTCAGAATGAGACATACTTTAATAATCCCAGAGGGAAATTGCTGAACCCATCCATAAAAGAGCAGCTTGTCTGTAAACGCAGCCTTCCTGTTCCCTTCATAAAGTTTTGCTCTCTTTAACAGCCGAGACTGCGTGCTGTAGAAAACCGTCTCCTTTTAAAATAACATTTTAACCTCCGTTCCTTTTTTAAATCCCTCTCTGAGACCGACAATTGCTAACCTCGGAGTCTCCGCTCAGCAGGAGCATCCGCACCTTAGGCCGTTGCTGTAGGCCCGACCCGGAAGCACGTAAATGTGTTCAGTGATCGGAGCCAGGCCAAGTTTTTCCACGTGGCTGATCGGACCGATGAATCAGACAAAAACTCTTGGTGCATCTCCAGAAGGACGAGTTTCCAGTCTCTCAGGGGTGCCTTCGTTTAAAACATGTATTACATTTCTCTTCAAGAGAACAAGTCAATAAACAGCTCCTGCTTTTTAGTACAAGGGCGCAGAATAATGCGTTAATCGTGGTTACAGGAAACGAGGATCGTAGCGTCAGGAAAATTCAAACTAGAAACACATTCAAAGCTTGCAGAGCCAAACTCCAGATTGTACTTGATACAAAGAAACACTTTTTTTAGCATAATAAAATCCTTAAATAAGTGCAGCCGCAGTAATAAATATTAAATATAGTTGCGATTAGAAGGTAAGCGCGCCGCTCTCCTGTCCAGCCCCAGAGCGTGGATGCTTGAGGACGTTCGTTGTGCTCGTCCCGTCCCGGCTCAACTTTCCATACTCTTCGCCCTCCGAGTCAGCGTGAGTGTGTCTGTTAAAATATCACCTAAAACACCCAAAATGGTAATAAAAAGGTGCAAGTACAAAGGTTTGCATATGTAAAAAAATAGCGGTCGAGGCCTAAGGAGAGGAGCAGTTTCTGGAGCCCTGAGGATGAAATCAAAGCTGGAAGTCCGGATCAGGCTGGAACGTCACCTCCGTGCCGCCCCCCCTAAATTCATCTGCTAACTACGACTGCTACGAGCCAACTCTTGGCGCGCGCTCTTTCTCTAATCTAAAACTTTCTAGCTCTGCACGTCTCCTCAGGCCCAAGTTCAGGTGGAAGGAAAAGCTGGAAATCAGAGAAGGAAGCGCGGCTCTCCTGGCCGCGTCGTACAATGTGCTATAGATGTGTAGTGTACTGAAGAGGAGTAGGTTAGTAGGTGGGTGGTGGGGGGGGGGGGTTATAGGATCAGACGTTAGCCAGTTCTTCAGCTTCGTCTCTGTTCTCGTTGATTTCAGCCAGCGTCCTGACGAAGCGCGTCCACTCGTCCGCTTTGGGCACGCAGATTTGCTGTTAGGAGACACGAAGGAACACGGGAAACCAGACGTCAGGCAAAGTTCTGCAATGAGAACGCCGTTTCAGAGAGAAAACTGAAAGGGCGTCAATTACAGTACTGAGCTAGAGGGCTTCAGTTCATCTTGGCCTTTTAGTTCAGGTTCTTGTTCCCAAGTAAACTAAAGACAAACAACTTTTATTTGAAAAGGTGTGCAGGTTTCAAAGAGCCGCTGATTTCCTCTCATCCACAAAGGTTTAACAGTACACCAAGCTCACATGTATACATACAGCCCAGCTAATATTAGTCTGAATGTCCCTAAGCAAGTGGCAGAGAAACCGTGAGCTATTTGTTTCCATCAACTAGGTCCTGGCACAGTTCTGCCTGAATACTTTTTTATTTCTATGAACGGTAGAGTTCCTTTGAATTGGTTGGTTTCCCAACACGTACTCTGCTCGGATGAAGGATGTTCTAGAGAACAACCCAGAAACTGCCAAAGCTCAAGCTGATATCCTGGAAAATCCTTAAACCCCAGAGCTAAAGAATCAGACACTCAAAGTCTGAACCTCGGACACCTTGGTTCTCTAACAGGACGAGCATCCGAGACACACGTAGACCCTGCTTTTGGAGAAGATAGGGGGCAGGCCTGACACAAACCTCATAAAACATAGGGACTATGCTTAGAAACTGGGCTTGTGCCAGGAAACCGAGCGACTGAAAGCAGCCCATCTCCCAGCTGGCTGACAACTCACCTCCCCTACGTCGTACACCTGCACCTGTCCGTCCGAGTCCCCGGTGGCGATCTCCTTCCCAGAGTGAGACCATCTGACGCGGTTCAGGGCGGGAGACCCTTCCACACACACGCTGGCCGTAGGAACCTGCGGTGCACGCGACAGTTCACTAAAACAAGCAGAAACGTCTGTGGACAAGTTCACGGGGTTCAAGGAAAAGTTGCAACAACTGCCGCGGCGGCAGACGGCACACGGCGCGCGGGTACCTCAGTGTCGTTGTTGAGGTTCCACAGGTCCAGCCGCCCGGACAGGTCCACGCAGGCGAACAGAGCGGGGTGCGCGGGGGACCACATGGAGTCGTAGACGTAGTCGGAGCTGTCCTCGAAGGAGTACAAGGGCCGGGTGCTCTGCAGCGGGACAAGGAGAGGAGAACTTTAGCCGGGGATCCTGGAGGCGAAGGACATCCAGCGCGCGCGCCGCTCACCTTCGTGCTCCACAGTTTGACGGTCCAGTCGAACGAGGAGGAGATGAAGAGGTGGGAGAAGTCGACGGGTCCTGCAGCGCTGTGGCAGCTCAGGCCGGTCACAGGACCGTGATGGCCTTCAAACACCTCCGTGATGCCCGCCTTACTGTACCGCACACAGACATAAGAAATACAATCAAACCAAACGGCTCTACGACTGCTCCCAACAGGCAAGTTGACCAAATCCAATTTATAAAATACACCAAAACACTTTGTTGTTCATTGTTAGGATTATTTGTATTATTCTCTACATGTTTGTTTATTGCATTTATCACGTATTTACTCATTACTATTAGAAAGGTTTTAAGGTTAGAGGTTATTCAGATATTAAAGTGTTTTTCAGATGACTGATATATCTCTCCTATGGTACAGAGTAAGGCTTTGTGCAGAGACAACTCTCATTGTTTTTGCAAGTAATATAGTAATATCATCTTTATTGTCATTGAAACATACATTACAATGAAATTTGTTCTCTGCTTTTAACCCATCACTCTTGGGGAGCAGTGGGCTGCCATGTGCGTCGCCCGGGGAGCATTCTGGGGTTAAGGGTCTTGCTCAGGGACCCAGAGTGCAGGCACTGGGAATCGAACCGGGTACTTGCATCCTTCTCTGAGTGCAAGCGCGCTGCTCTAACCACTAGGCCAACACTCCCCATACACCGAGACGCAGCTCGGTAGGCAATTTGGGGTTAAGTGCCTTGCCCAGGGGCACATCGACATGTGGCAAGGGTAAGCTGGAATCGAACCCACAACCTTCTGATTGCCAGACGACTGTGGTAGTGATGAATTGCACCCAGCAATCTGTGGTTATTCCTGAGAACTGAATGATTAATTGTTAAGGTTGTTCTGCATAACTGAACTGCTAGTTTATGATGTCAAAGGTCACATTGCAGAATGTCCCCCCCCCCTTCCTTAAGCCCTGCAATGTGTTCGGTTAACTAGGGGCCTCTCTGAGAAAATAAAAAGGCGTAAGCAGAGTGTGCGCTTCAGAAGAGTAAGAGAAATGTAACTGAATGCATCTCTCTGCTGTTCTCCTTGCGAGTTTTAAAAGATCTAACGTCTGTTGTCTTTCTTCCCTTGTGTTGTTTAATGAATATTCTAGGTGTTTGAACCTGACAATCATCCAGAAGCGTTTCTCAGAAGGTCTCACCTGCCGTGGCGACAGGCGGTGTAGACCGAGCCGTCCTCGCTTCCCACCACAAAGTTGTTGACGTCGCCCACGGGGAACGCCATGGAGGTCACGGCCACGGCCTTGCTCTGCTTGAACACCAGCTCCAGACTGTCCTGCAGGCAGGTTCACACCCTCAGACCGGGCGTCGGCGCCGTTCCGCCACGGGGGCGTGTCTGGGGTACGTGACGACGAGTTGCGGCGTACCTGTGGCTGGGACAGCATGTCCAGGCTCCAGGAGCACATCTTGCCGTCGGTGGAAATGCTGATCAGGTTGTGGGCGTTCTGGGTGCCGACCACGTTCACGCAGTAGACCGGGTGCTGAGGACGGGCAGAGCACAGCGGGGGTCAACGGGGCGAGGCAGGTGTGGGGAGGCGGGGAGGCGTGGCCGCCGACGCCTTACCGTGTGAGCAGACGCAGACAGGGGGGTCCTCTGAACAGGGGTGCGCTTGTTGCTCCTGTTGTCCCAGAGCACGATCTGCCCGGAATAAGTCCCGCCCACCACCAGGTTAGGGTGAAACTTTGCAAAGCCGGCCGACATCACCTCGGACTGCAAGACAAGACAGACAAAAGGAAATAGGAATAGAAAGTTCACTGGATGGATCAATGCATGGACACCCTGTTTAGTCTTTAGGACAGGAAATAAAGTCTACAGGTATTCCTTCCATGCGTAGGAAGCCTCCACAGGGCGGGTGGACATGAAGGCCTTGGTGTTTTTACCTGGCAGTGGAAGATGTACTCAGGAGTGGCCTTCTTGTACTTCAGGTTCCAGACCAGCGCCACGCCATCAGGCTCGTGTGGGGCGTCCTCGTTGTTGTTGTACGACGCCGCCAGCAGCTCTGGGTACTGAGACAACGGAAGCAGCAGCCGTTAAAGGGACGCCATCTGACGCCGGTACATTCACCGCTAACCAGTCAAATTAAAACTGAGTTTACACGTAGTCGATCGCCAACAGAACCACAGCGGGATCAAAATCCGCCGTCCCAACAAACAATCAGGAGAGAGAAACTGGTGAAACCCTGCGGTGGAAATCCGTCCTTCATTACCAAACTGTGCGGTGCTGATAGCCGCACCAACAGTATGGCCGTGAAACGTCGTGGTGGATGATTTGGTTTGACTTCATCTCACCTGAGGAGACCAGTCGAGGCACGTCACCACGCGGTTTTTAGTCCAGCGCTCGTCCGCAAACTGTCTGTTCAGGACCAGCTTCGCCCCGGCCTGCAAGTCACTGATGGGGACAGAAAGCTGTGTTGATAATTTAACTGTTCGTCTAAATGAACTGTTTGCTGCCTGTAAAGCTGCTTTTTTTTGTTTGTTTTTTTTTTATTTTAGTTTTTGCCACGTGCCTCACCCTTCCTTATCCTCCAGATCCCTCCCGCTGTAGTCGAAGCAGACGTCCACCTGCTCAGCCAGAGCTCGCTCCACGATCCTGCTGCCGCGCTCGAAGAACGACAAGAACTCGTCAGAATGAAGGACCTGCAGTTTCTCTTCTTCCGTCAGCTCCTTGGGAGTGTCTACACACAGAGAATTAAACGTCACAGCGAGGAAAAGCGCAACGCTGTGCTGTTACAGATTAGCTCAGACTGGTACATGTGGCAATTAATAATAACACAGAACTAGAACACACAGAATTTACCGTCCAAAATGAAAAAGGTCAGAATTTTGTGGGTGATTTCCATTTTTTTTTTTTTTGGTAAAGCTTTGATCTCTTGATGCCAATTCTGACCGGTACCAATTTTTCTTTGACACTTTGACATAAGAAGAGGCAGCTGCATGAGTGGCAAAAGTAATTACCTGTTGATCATTAATCACTAACAGGTAACGTTAATCTTTTAACTGTAATTTAATAAACAAAACGCCGATTTCTGGAGCCGGTTTAAAAAGAAGGGATGGGGAACGTCGGGGTTATGCGGTTCCGTCACCCAAAATAACACCTGGATTCCTCGGCCAGAACTACAAAAACTCTTATAAGATGAAATGCATTTTCAAAAAGAAGTGACGAATGAATAAGTGTAGAGTATTGAGACTTTCAATCTTGAAAATATCGACCTGATTAGGGCATAAAATTGCAGCGCGGTGCGTTCTCTGAACGGAAAAAGGTGGGTTTTTCCAGTTTCTGACGGGTCGTTCACCGATCGGGGGCCGGATCAAGCTGAAAACGGGCCAATTCCGGTCAGAAGCAAATGTCTCGTTCTCGGGTTGAGGGGCCTCTGTCCTCACCTTCCTCCTGCTGCTCGCTCTGCTCATTTTTATCATCCAGGGCGTCCTCTGTCAACGGGGGCGCACTTATCTCCTCGTCCTCTTCTTCATCTAAACACAGACGCAGATTGCTATGAATAAACTCGGACAAAGCTACAGAACGGGAAGAAAACAAAGGTCGCTGAGGCTAACCGGCTTTTTGATCGGGGTGAGCCAATGCCTCTGTGGGTGTCTGCGTTTCTTTGGAGTAGGACACCATTTCCTTTGGGACGATGTCCACCTGGATCAGTTTGGACATCCCAAGTCTTACCGCTCCACGCCTACCCAAATGGGACACAAAAAAATAAATAATAATAATCAGATTGTTAGCCTGAAAGCAGGAATAGTTTTAATATCACGCTTTAACTATCTTTTCTTGAATGGACATAAATAATGGTGTACAGACAAATTTGATGCAAAAAGCTAAAACATTTGGACAAATCTAAGATGAGCGCACAAATAGTTGGAAGACGAGCTAAAGGAAAGAGGAGGAGCAGTACCCCATCAGCTCAGAGTCGGAGTGGAGTTGCAGAGTAGATGGGTCAGGGTCCCAATGCAAAGTCCTTACACAGCCAAATCACCAGACGGTGTTAGTAAAGAGAAACGCAGGACGGGGTAAACAAGAGAGATGCAAACAAAGATGAAGGGCCAAAACATGAGTCACACGGAAGATGTTAAAGATGGAGGGAAACAGAGCAAGAAAGACACAGAAACAAAGCAAAAAAATTAATAAAATTAAAAATAATAATAATAATGAAATGGCATCAAACATTAGTGTGGTGGCAAAAAGACATAGAGAAAGGTCAGAATTTATTCATGTGTAATTACAAAAATTAACACGCACTCACACAGATCGCATGCAGGTACCGCTATAGAAATCAACCAACGACAACAACACAATAAACCAAATGTCAATCTGTACGTCTGGAACAGGACGAGGCGCCCACACAGACCTTGGTCCTGCGTTTCCGTCCCCAGAATCTTGGCTCCCGGCATCGCTGCCCACTGATTTGTTGGAGGGAGACATGGGGGCGGGGACTAGGTAGTGAAACAGACACGTATCTTCTGTTACTACCCTCAGGGGCTGAGCTGTGAACACGTGTGCGTGGCGCAGTGCGCGACCGACGGGTGGATGAGGGGGGGGCACAGCGGGTGAGATGGTGAATGATTGGAGGGAGGGACCGTGGGGGGGGGAGATGCGCGTTGAGGGGGAGGGGGGCCGGTGGTCAGTGGATGAGTTTTCATGCAGCAAGGAGGACAAAACAGAAGAGGACAGACAGAGGGGAGAGAAGAGAGAATGAAAATAAATGGCAGGCAGGTTTAAGGTGTCATGCACAAAATATGTAGTGTGTGTGTGTGTGTGTGTGTGTGTGTGTGTGTGTGTGTGTGTGTGTGTGGGGAGCAATGAGTGACACAAAGCGAGGACAAAAAAAGGTTGAGACGGACATTTTAGTCGACACCGCAAAAAGTCATCAAGCAGGTGAACCGGAACAGGATGAGCCGTTAGATGAGAGTTTAGGATCTCTTTGGTGGTTAAAAAAGCGAGACGACATTGTACATTTACCGTGGGGGACATCGGGGGTGATGCCCACGCTCTGGAGCAGGGCCTCGGCTTCTCTCCTCTTCCTCTCCAGATCCGAGTCCTCGCTGCCGGCCGGCCCGCCATCGGCTCCACGTTTGGATTCTCCCTGCACGGCCGGACAAAAGAAAAGAAGAGAAACAGGGCTGCGGTCAGAGTGACAGAGTTTCACCACGCGGGCGTCGAGTGACGGGCAGCGCGACGGCGGTGTCGCTCACGTCCTTCTTTTTTTTCTCCTCTTCTTTTCTCTTCTTCTCCTCCCGGATCTGGGCGATCCGCTGCTTCTTCCTCTCCAGCTCGGCCTTCAGCTCGCTCTTGTCAGACATGCTGCGAACGGGGGAAAAAGCCACAACAAAAAGAACAAAATCGATTAAATACACGTTTGTTGCTCTCAGTGATGCACCAACTCATTGGCCGTGTTTGCAGATTGTCCCGATTGTTCCTCGCTTGGCTCTGATTGCTATGCCGACCACAGAAATCCTGTTTTTCTTTACCTTCAGTTCATAGAAATTTACGGGGATGCCGGGTCTAACACAAAAAAAAAAAAAAAAAAAAAAAAAAACTTACAGAGGCTTGGATGTGTAATTTAGGGACAATCTCGTAATTGCCTCTTTTTCTTTTGGATGCAAAATTACTTATTTTATCAAGGAACCTGCAGCATCTGCTCTTCTTTTAAAAAAGTACAATATAATATTTGTATCAACCCAAAGTTTACACAAATTGGTTTGGGTGTTTGTTAAAAACGTCGAAAACCATCATCTGACCTGCCTTCAGACCTTGAAGAAAACCATAAATCGTTAAGGCACAGTAAGCCCTGATCGGTTTATCTCTTTAGGGCTTTCACATCAGAATAATAATATTATACATGCTATGCTGTTTTTGCTGCGGTAGGAACAATTCTTGCTTTCCAGGCTTAAATAAAAGCAAGACAATCATTTTATTGTACATTTCTATGTAAATACCATGAAGGTGAGGTGCTTTTAGTAGGGCTGGGTATCGATTAAAATTTTGATTCAAAGAATCGGTTTGATTCCAACTCTCAAAATTTAGAATTGATTCTTTTCAATTCGTTCCGATCCGATCTCAAATTGGATTGCCGGTATTAAAAACATGTTTACCTGAATTGCAAGACTGTGTAGTTATGCAACATATTGATACTAGTATTGCTTTCAACAGCAAATGAAAGTGATTGTAGGTAATGGCAGAATACCCAAACAGATCCGGGGTAGAAAACAGAGGACGCTGGATCTATCTACAGCTGCTATTTCTATGCAATTCAATTCAAAATGTATTAATACCAAAGGAACACTACATCTGTACACTAACCTGATGTATTATTAAAAATATTCCATTAAAAATGCCCCTCCAGTAGCGGAGTGTGAGCCGGAAAAGTCGACTCACGCTTTTAAGTTAACAGTGGAAAATGAATTTAAAAATAAATAAGTGGATCTTTGGCTATAAGGAATCGATCGATCTTTAGGAATTAATACGAGAATCGATTCAGAAAAGAAAAATCTTCTTTTTGTTTTAACGCAGCCCTAGCTTTTAGCCAGGATTGTCATAACACGCACACCCATGCCTATTCACGTCAGATACTTATAGGAGTCCCACAGTACAACGATATTAGCCAGGTATTACATATTTACCATTACATACTGTCAGTTAAAATGACCCTTAATATTGTTTTCCATAAAAAGATTTAATATTTCACATAAGTACAATTCGATGAGCCGACACTCGCTCAGTTTGTAAACTGTGTTTCTGGGGGATCTGGGAAGAACATTAAGTAGACAGATAGTGCCTTACACAGACATAGAACTACACAAAATAGATCACGCGTAAAATAAGCTTAACAGTGTAATAAGTAGGAGTTTAGGTCAGGCAGCTGCGCGGCCAGCAGGCCGGTGGTCCTCAAAACGTCCACAGAAATGGTGTCAGTGTTATACATTGACTTTGTAATGTTGGTTTCTGCTCGTTTTCCCCAGTCTCTCAGGGTTCCTGCTCCGCCTGGCATTGGAGCAGAGGCGCCCTGTGGCCCCCAGCCTGTCACACTGGGACCATGTGAAGAAGCTGCCTGCCTTTGGAGACAATGTCCTCTTTATCCGCTTTCTCCGCGTTCATAACGCGACGGAACCCAGGCTGACCCAGCGCCGTTATTTTTAGCACGTAAATGTAGCCGCTCCGCCACAATGACAGAAAGAGCGAGCATTTAAAAAAAAGAAGAAAAAAAACATCATCATGTCCGCAAACAGCCAGCCGCCCACGGTGGTGTTATTAATTATTATTAGTGTGTTATAACGGAGATGCTATACTCAACTCCACCCAGTGTCCAAAAATGACTGCAGACAAATCCCAGAAACCAGCAACCCTGAACGCGTCTCTATTTGCAATAACTCGCTGACTTGGAATCCGTTTTTATCCTAAAACGCGTCTCCGTGTGGCTGGGTTGTCGTGTTTATAATCTAGACGCTCCCAGCCGGAAAGCTAGCCGTGCTAACATGCTAATCTCCATGGCAGCGCCCGGCTGCGGGCCTGCTGTCATCATCCAGACCGCAGCAGCGACAAAGCGACGGGATCCGCTCCACCGAGCTCTGTCTGCAAGGCCCGACCCCACAGTCCCCAGGAAGTCTTTCACTACCTGATGTCGGAAGTTAGATTCGGGTGCTGAGGTGAAGAAAGACTCCAGCTTTTGTGAGCGCCGCTTACTCCCCAATAAAAAAAAGGGAGATGATGGAGGTTGGAGATGATGATGCTGGAAGAGGCTGCGTCGGTCTTCGTCTTCTGACGGCGGCGGGACGCAAGACAGCAGGAGGGAATTAGCGCCCTCTGCTGGGGGATTTAAAAGTATTCCCTTTAACTCTTTCACTTTTTTTCCCTGTAGTGCTTATGTTCTGTTTTGGTTTGAACCAACCTCAAGACTTTTGTAGCCAGTATGTAGTTGGATTTAGTAAGTTATTTACCTTTATTTAAATAAAATAAAATAAAATAAAAATCCACCGAGAATAAAATCTATTTTACAAAAGAGACCATAGGAGGAGCAGCCATAAAAAGAACTAGACATAAACATAAAAAAATACAATCACACAATAATGGAATAAAACATTAGAATTACCATAAAATTTCAGCACACTCTCAACAAAAACAGTGACATTCCACCTTCACTGCATCCTTTATGTACTTAAAATCCGTCATAGATCAGAATGTTTGTATTTAGATTTTTGAAGATTTACTCATGATCGTGGTGCATAGGAGAATGTGGTTTTGCCTAGGGACCGTTGAAACCAGGGGAACATTTAAAAGTGACAGCTGTGAGGGTAAGGCTGTTTCTAGAGTTGATGGACAGAAGGGTGCTGAGATGCAGTTGGCGTTTACCCAGCAAAGCTTTATAAAACACTTAATGGTGTCCAGCCAAGCAACTCATAAAGAATGCAGTGGGGAGTAAGAGAGTTTACATTTGAAATTAACCGTAGAGGACCATGACAGGCTGCTTTGCGTCCTTCCTTGGAAGTTGAAGATGCTGCAGGGCTGTGCAGTATATCACCATAATCTATAACAGATAGAAAGCTGGCTTCTACAAGCTTTTTCTAAGCAGAAAATGTGTAACATGATTCATTTCTAAAATAACAACCAATATGTAATTCAAGTTTCTTGACTAAATAGGTATACGTACATTAAGTTCAAGCTTTTCGTCAATCTATGTGCCCAAGTACTTATAAGATGACACCCTTTCAATCACTGTACCATCAAGTGTGAGGATTTTTTAGACTGTCATTTTAATATTAGGCCTTTGATAAAATCATAAAAGCTGTTTTCTGTGCATTTAAAACAATCTGATTGTTTTTACATAAATTATTTGTAAAAATAAAAATAAAAAAATAAAAATAATATAGATAAGGATGGGAGCCAAAATGGATCCTTTGAGGAACAGCTCTGGTTGTCTCAAGGAAGTCTGATTTATGGCCTTCTGCTTGAACACACTGAATTCTACCTTTTTAAATAGTTATCAAATCATTTAGGAGCCTTAGTACTGACGGTAGAATTCGGGAGCTTGTTAAAAATCAGTTAATAAAAAGCAAAATCAAAGGCTTTTGAAAGGTCACCATCTATCCTTCTATCATCTTTGGCCCGTCTCTGCTGATTAAAAGTATCCCTACAGCTTAATGCTGCCAATCGCCATGTTCCACGGTGGTGATTAAGGTGATGTGCTGTGTTAGTTGTCTGGCATGCATTGTTTTTTATTTATTTGGTTTTGTTTTTTTGGCTCATCTGCCCAGAGCAGCTTCTTTCAAATGTTTGCTGTGTCAAACATGACTTCTCTCTTTTTTTTTTTAACAATGGCTTTTCCTTTGCCCCTTTTATGTTCAGGGAACAACTAATAACTGTCCTGTCTAGAGATTCTTTAATTCAGATTCTGTAAATATCGAGGGATGTTTTTTTTTTTTATGAATAGAAATCAATACTCCTGTAAAGGCATTGATCCACTAGCTATTTTTTTTTATTTGTTTTTACATATGAAAATGTTTTTGAGCATTTGTCACACATGGTACAGGTACTGTATATTCATATTTGTAAAATTTGTACCTATAACTCACATTATTGAATTCTACTCTCGCTTTGGTCTAGTTATGGATTAATTCATCGTCTTTTCCTGGATAGCATTGTTTTTACTGCGGATTGGGAGCCGGCTCAGCATAACGAAAGGGGTCAAACAGGTCCCGATTGAAGTCATAAGGGTCAAAATAAGGGTAGGGGCTTTTGTTTTTGGCTGCAGTTGAAAACACAGGGACATCCCCTTCATCTGTTGTCTCCTCCTCTGGCTCCAGTTTGTCTCCGGATGCTGCTGGAGATGATCCTTCCTGTTCAGGACGGCGACGCTGGTCGACGAGGCAGTCTGGATCCCAGTACGGGTCACAGTCAGACTCCGTCCCTTTCACTACGGACGGAGGAGCGGCAGGTGGGTGAGGCTCTCCAGGAGCAGGAGCGGCCGGGGTGGGTTTGGGCGGAGCAGCAGATTCGACCTCCTTTTCTGTTTTGGGCCTGCACGCGGGGTTGAACCTGGGGTCACAGAGTATGGGGACGGCTCCCGTCGGCAGGTAGACAATCTGAGGTTTGCACAGAGGGTCCTTGGGGTTGCACAGGTAGATCTTCTGAGCGTCGTCCAGTGGGTCTGGCGCGGGAGCAGGGGCGGCGGGTGATGCAGGACGACGGGCTGTCGCAGTCGGTCCTGCGGTGCTGGCGATAACACCCATTTTGTTTTGGTAGATGGCCGCGTCGGGGTCATTGCTCAGCTCCAGGTGACGCATCTGCTGATACAATATCCTGATCCGGTCAATCTCATAAAGCTGATGGAGAAACCAAGATTAGACATTAGAGGAGGAATAAACACTGAAGCAGAAAGTTACTGAAGCGCTCGAAACACGGCAGCGGCCTCAGTTAATAGCTAGTGTATACACAGCAATTAGCTCACCCCGTTCCCCCCGGAATACCTTGTTTTCAGATCATTTAAGCTGATTTTATGAGATGCACTGAGGGCGCTACCTTCTGCCAGCCGGGAATCCATCTTGGATGCACTGGCAGGGTTTCAAATCAGGCTCAAAGCACGGAGACTAAGCCATGCACACAGTAATTAGTACAAATAATTCAACTTTAATAACAGGAGTGACACTGAGCACCTTTCCCTGCTGTTTTTTAAGGATATTTGTCTTTTATGTAAGAATGCAAAAAAAAAAAAAAAACTCAAGTCCAAATTAAGTACGGTTTCAAGTCTTGTTTTTATTTAATTTATTTATTGCCATGTCTACAGTAATTCAACTTGTGACCCACGTCTAAAAGCGAGCCATGGATTATAAATTTGAAATTTCTGACCAGAAAAGTTAAAACTGTTGTTAATACTGAGAGCTGTATTTCTTCCCCACTGATTGAATATCCAAAGATTCAAGGTTGAATTTATCTCCATTCATCAGCTCAAGATTCTTCTCCTGCAGTAAAAGATGACTAAAAAAAAAGGCTTTTTAACACATCGTTATCAGGGGTAGGAATAGGTGTGGAGGGTCCTGTTTGTCCTCAACTTACTCCTTCGGTGTGTCCAATGCTGTTGTAGAAGCGGTAGTAGGACTGGAAGTCAGGGTCCTTTCTGTACCATTTCGGATCAACGTTCCGTTTCAGTCGAGAGTTCGTCAGGAAATCATTTGCTTCAGCAGAGCCAATCCTGACAAGATTTCCTGGTGGGCGGTAAAGGTTTGTAGAAGGCCAGGTGAACATTTATCACAGACATTTATCTTGTTTTCCATTTTACACATGAATCTGATCACAGTTTAAACATGATAGGAGATGAAATACCATCAGAGATTTTTGCTTTCATCAGAGATTTTGCTCCCAAGAACCCTAAAGGGAGAACAGAGATTTGTAGTCAGGCACCAATAATAAAATAAAAGATCCAATGAGCACCGTGACTGCATGAACAAGACTGCACGAATAGGTGGAAAATAAAGGCAAGGTAGAATGGAATAAGGGCATGGATTGTTGTTCCTTATTTGTTTTTCTATCATGTATAAAAAAAACTTTTACCAACATTTAATGGCTGTTTAACTGCTTGGAGAAGAGTGCATGATGAAATATTAAAATAATATTAGTGACTGACCTGGCATTAACAACAGGCAGCAGACTGTTCTCAACGAGGAAGCCAGGGGAACCATCTCTGACTTCTGGAATGACATTAAATTCATGTAATTTCACATTTTGTCTTGCATCACAGTTACAGTCCATCCTAATGTACTATGGAATGCCCCAAATGTCCAAAAGTCCCGATATAAAATGCATTATTTTAATTACTGTAAAACATGTGATGAACTGGCTCCCTGGCAGTCATTGCAGCACCATTCATGGTTTTCAGAACTTTACGACTCTTATCCAATACAATTATTTTCTGCCTTACTTTCAAGGGGGGGGGGGGGGTGGGGGGTGAAAAAAATAAATACTTCAAAGCTGACAGCTGCTATCAATACAATTTGGCGCAGTAAAAGTATTCTTCTTACCTGTAGCTGCATCTTCACGGTTCTGATCTCATCCCCGGCTGTACATCAGTGTCCATAAGTGCTGCAGAGGAGACGGGGGGCTCTTCTGATTGGATGGCTTGCCAGATGCAGAGGTCCGGAATCCACCCATTGTGCATTTTCCCCTCCGGGTGGGTGGGGTGTAACTCATTAGTACAGTGTGCATAAAGCTCTAGTTTATTGCCAACTTCAAACAAAATGGGACTCCTCATAAAGCAAGAAGGAAGAGTGCTGGTACAGCAGAAGAGCCGCACGGGGCAGCAACAGTTCAGCCTCTGTGCTGCTGGACCTTCTTAAACCACACCGCTGACTAAAAAGGGTCACTCAAAAAAGATTTCATGTCAGGGCAAATTTAAAAATTACATTTAGGTTAAAAAAAAAAACCCTGATATTTTCTGTTTCTTTGAAAGGGGTGATGTGTCCTGGCTAAGACTGGTTCCAGATAGAAACTTGCCTGACAGGTAACAATTATCGCCCTACGACTAAACAGCTGGATCTGCCTTTTTAACTGTGGTTCAAAAAGGGGAGAAGCTGAGTCGACTGCTGTTTAGGTGCCCAGAAATATGTAGGAATTATGGGCTGGCTTGTCCAAACAGCAAGCCAGTGTAACACAACCCGGTAAATGCTGTTGCTAGACCCTGAACAGGTTATTTCAACCAAAACGTTTAGACTAAAAACGTTTAGACTGAACCCTGTTAAACTATTAATTTGGATGTTGTTTTGTGTGTGTGTGTTTGGGGGGGGGGGGGGGGGGGAGCCTGTGTTCATCCTTAGCTATGCTTTATTTTAATTTAATAAAATTTGTTATGTTTGTTCTGTGTAAAGCACAACTTTGTTTCACTAATACAGTTTCTGGCAAAAGTATTCTTAAACCTGGGAACACAAAGTGACACATGGGATTCCCCCATGTGTCACTTTACTGCCACAAACCTTAATGGATGGAAGGAAAAGGGATATTGTACATAATTTTCAAGTTTGGGGTTCATTTGATCTCAGCCCCCATTTACTATGATACCATTAATAAAATCAAACTGCCTCCAGAAATTCCATAATTAAAACCCATCCATGAATAATCTAAATCTCAGTAGAAATCCAGTTGTTCTGTGGAGGCTTCAGAGGGTTTGTCAGAGCATGTTATAGAAAAACAACAGCATCATGAAGCCCAAGGGACACAGCAGAAAGAGCAGGAAGATTATTGCAGAGAAGGTTTTAAGCAGTTAGGTTATAAAAAACAACAACATCCAAAGCTTTAAACATCTTAAAGAGAGCCATTTCGTCATCTGAAAATGAAAAAGGTAGGACAGCAACCGTGAATTGAAAATAAAATATGAGCATCCAGCTAAACTGCTACCGGTCACCACAAGCCATGTAATGGCAAAACAAACATGTGAAAGGGATCATTTTGATGCCATGAGACCAAAATTTAACTTTCTAGCCAATTTACTAAACATTTTGTGCAAAGATAAACAAGACACGGTAGTGGTCGTATCATGCTGTGGGATTGTTTTATGCTTTGTTTTGCTTTTTTTAACAGGGACAAGGTAGCTGGTCAAGACGGGTGGAGCTACAGGGGAATCCTGAAAGAAAACCCGTATAGCTATTTTGCATATATGATAATGGACCAAACCGTTCTGTCTCATTGTGAGCACAGCGTAGAGACACGCCCCAAAAGACTTTGTCGTGAATGCAATTGCATGACACAGATTTTCATTTGTAATTTCCTAATTTCCTTCCGCTTCATATTTCTGCACTACTTTGTGTATTTCCATTACGTGAAATCCCATTAAAATTACATGTAGTGCTTGTGATAGTGAAAAAATTTTCAAGTCATTCCGTAAATGTTTTACAAGAAGCTGAATAGCACTAAAGGCATCCTGGGAAGCCTTCTTTTACTTGTTCCTAACTCATAGAGAGGGGCAACAACAGGTATATACGTTTCTAAAACTGGAACCATCTGTATGGAGATACAGAATAAACCATACAAAACCTAAAAGAGTATAGCCTTTTTTTAAGGGAACTAGGGTGTGCATCGCCCCTTTGTGTCAGTTCAACAGGAGAGCAAATTCTAACTGTCAGAGCAGCAGGTCCGGCTGTGATTAAAGACACCCAGAGGGAGACGAGGCGTCTGAGCGCTTCTGCCAGGTGGCTCATGGGGGAACATTGTACTATAATTGCTCGGCCGACGTGACAAAAATGGAAGGGTAAAGCTACCGGCTGCTCTTAAATCATATACATTTACATCATCTGAGCTCCGAGACACATTGCCTCACAGAATAAATCAATCTGTTCTGCTTAAACAGAACGGATTGGAGCGTTATATTTGGTCATGTTTACATACTGTAGCTTTAATACTATTTAATTTACATGGCAACCATAAAATCTTCACAAATGCGTGTGTTTAAACATGCTAAAGGTTCTGTAATCTGGAATCCGTCATTAGAGTGATGTCGAGCGATTGGTTGCCACTTCACAAAAACAGTTAAGTGTGACAGCAAAATTTACTTTGTTCTACAAGGAAACATAATTTGAAGACCGATCCAACAAAATACATGGTAAAGGACCATTGTTTTACTTTGTGTACAGCAGCTTTTGTTGCGCAACACACGGAAGATAGCAATTATTACAACATGTACCCCTGTGATCTCTAAATTACACCTTACCCTAGAGCTCTCTGCAGGACATAACAGTCTTTTTAAGCTTTGCACACCTCATTCCTGCACTTTAACACGTCTGTGCTACCTTCCAATAGGGCCTAAATGTTCTTTGTAACTCTGTAGCCACAGAGCCTAGTTCTGATTATCTTATGCACTCTAAGCAGGGATACAGAACCTGTGGAGGTGTCTATTACAGTCTTGTACTGTGGAGAGAAGCATCTGATCTGCACATATGCTCATGTGGGGGGTAAGGTTAAAGTATTGTATAAGAAGCCATGATTCAAGCTAATTCAGCAGAACATCTTCTTGCAAGAAGAGGAGCAGTTTCCAGTCACTGTACGTCATTGGTCATAATGTAATAGCTGATTGGTGAGCCATCTTTCAGTTCTACCTTGTGCAATCCATCTAGAGCTGGAGTCTCTAACCCCATTCTGCTCCTGTCCTGCACCTTTTACATGCATCCCTGTTCCAACACAAGTTGTATTAAATGACTCCTCATTATCTCCTCAAGTTAAAGAGAGGCCTAGTAATGATGTATTCATTAAATTCAGGTGTGGTGGAATGGCCATGCATTTAAAAGGGGCAGGGAGACAGAGAGACCCCTATAATCTCGGGCATTATGGCTGAATCAGTAAACAGCTTCACCCTCCCTGAGGGCCCCAGTTCAAAACTGGTCCCTGATAGGTTGTGAGGAATACCAGTGCTGCATTATTTTTCCTAAACCCAAATCATATGTTAACGTGAGTTCGTTCTTAATTACTCAAAAGTGTTCTCCCCATGTTTCTGTTCACATTCCCAACCAATATAGTAAAACTATTATGGCCGCTTGAGTGCAGCGGCCCCCAAAAATGTTTTAGCTAACATGCAAAATAACGAAAGAAGAGACTTTTAACCCTTTCTTTTTGTTGTGTGTACAAACATTACAGATTTAAACAACCTGTTGGCATATTAATGGAAAGAATCAACAATAGTCAATAAAATGCTTTTATATACAGGCCCTTTCATTGAACCAGAATATTATTGATTTTATTGATTTTTTTTTTGTTTCAGTAACTCGGTTCATTAAGTTAAACACATTATATTGATAAATAACACATATAGATGTTTTAAAGCCTTTGTTTCTGTTATTTGGGATGATTTTCTGCTTACAGCTGAAGAAAACATAGCATTTAAGATTAGAATATTACATTTGATCAGCAAAGAATTTAGAATACAGAAATGCAGGCTTAATGAGAAGTACATTTAATACCTGTTTGAAGGTTCTTACTTACAAGAGGTACTTTACTTCTGACAAACAAGCATCATGGAAACGTACATTCTAATTTAGGGAAAGTGACAGTATTTGTCAGTATTGAACCGACAGTATTGAACCGAATATAACATTTATGGCATAACTGTGCTTTTCCTTTTTTGTTATTGTTGCTGTATGCTTTGATTTCTGAAGATGTTGTTAAAAAGAAACTTTTATGATACATGTTTCCCAGTGAGGTCCAGACCGTACCTTTGGAACCCACTAGTGCAGACGGTGTGTTCAGTGACCGATAAGAACAGTCAGAAATGAAGAAAGTAAACTTTTAAGACTGTATTTTCTGTGGGTGACCTGCAAGAGGTTATAGAGCTGCAATGACTATTCCACTGGATGAAATGGAATTTTAAGTTAATAAAAACTTAATAAAAATGATAATAAAAATGTAATAAAGTACAGTTTGACTTTAGAGAACAGAACATGCATTGTAAATGGAAGCAAAACGCAGCCATAAATAACTGTGGCGACTAAATGGGAGTGGGTTATTGAGTTGTTTGAACTGTCTTTTTAACATTTCTGATACAGAGAAACTTCTGAGCAACTATGTAATGTATAACTAAAGTAAACAATGATTAACATTTACAGTTTCCAAGGAGATTTTCACATATCTGATCACATTTGAATACACAAATTTCTAGTACTAATAAAGTTCAACAAGGAATATTGTCAGTAGGTGAGCTGTTGTTATCTCATTCAGGGTTATTTTACTGCTATCTCTTGAAGCAAGGTGCTTCAGTATATTGATTATAAACTGTTGACTATTTTGGGATTTCCAATTTTTTTTTTATTTTTTTTTTAAATACAAATCTGAGAAATGTGGTATCCATAAAATGCAGCACAATTCAAAACCTTCCAAAGCAACTAAATCAGTACATAAAGTCCACCAGTGTGTAACTTCCTCTCAATTTAGATGCAGCTGTTCTGCAGAGCCTTCAGGGGTTAGCTAGAGAACATTAGTGAACAAACAGCGTCATTAAAACCATAGGACACAGCACACAGGTCAGAGAGAAATCATCATCCAGAATATAGAATGTGGCATACCTGTATTTCCACCGAGACATGCTGGTTCTCTAAAGTTACAAAGTGATGAATGAAGCTGTCAATCGGCTTATAGTCACAGAGATCCACGGCCCAGGTAGGAGAATTTGTTCCCTGGGCAACTAGCCATGCATTCCTGCAAGCCATTCAAATGGTTTAAGCCAAAAGGGATTAAGCCAAAATGGAAGAAGGTGCTATGGACAGATGAGACTGAAATTAATTTTTTGTCCTATATGTAAAATTTGTGGAGGAAAAGTAACTCTGCACAACAAACCAATTGTAAAATATGCAACAGACCGAGGTTGCTCCTAAAATCAGCATCTAAATCAGGTCCCCTTCCTTCTCCTCTCAAAAGTCTCTGTTTAGATCTTTGGATGAAAGTGGGTTCTCAGCCTACACGTTCCTTTCTACTGCCCAATTTCCCATTTGATTTCCTTAGGTATTAGTCAAATAATAAATTCCAAAAAGAAATCCCATTATAGATTATATTTATGTTGAGATTTTAGCAAAAGTTTGAGCACAAATGAGCCAATAAATGTGTTATTTTTGATGAACGATGCACGGTCACCCTGAATTCAAACTATATACTGTACATGTTTCTAAGAGTTCCACACCACAGTTATTATTGCTTTATTTATTTAGTTTTTGTCAATCGATCAGCCTTATTGTGATGTTTCTAGGTAAAAGTTTAAAAAGTTTTGTTTTATTTGTTCCCATATAAAACCTAAAACCTGAGCCAAAAATTCCCCTGATTTCTGGGTACAGATTTCCATCTAGGAATATTCAATGGACCAGAAAAACAATACCAGTACTGGGCAGAAAATGAGAGAATAAACAGTCAAAGCCTACAGAACATTTTTGAAATGTAAATATAGCAAAAAATATCAGCACAGAATGAATGGAAAAGTAATTAGATGTTCAAATGTACACATTCATTTGAAACTTTTTAGCTATTTGTTTTATTGCACTATTGGTCTTTATGGTTTTAAACTAAATAAAGTATTAAAATAAATTATGGCAAATGCATTTTAGAATGATATTATATTGGTCTCAATTGAGGTTTTTAATAGATATATTTCAAATGTCTTCTTCATTGCGATGCAGGGCTAATAATTATAATAATAATTAAAAAAAAAAAAAAACATCCGGGGCTACAGTGAATCCATGTTAGCATGGCCCAGTCAACTCAAAAACTGAAGTCTGTTTCACGTTTTTAGAAAAAAACTTGAAAACCTTTTACTGCTTCTGCTAGAGTATGGATCTGTTGACAGCAAGTCTCTAGTAGCTTTACAAAACTAGAGATTAAAATAATAAAAAACAATTATTTTAGTATTACACAAGTTCACTCAGAATGCGGACATCAGTACCATTGACTCAGGTAGTCTGAATATAATAACACACAAAACATGTATATTTATTTACAAAAAAAAACTTGAAAAAACATCATTATTTTTTTCTTGTGCGCTAATTTAGGATATTTTCTGTCATAAAATCCCAATAAAATGCAGTAAAACTTGTGGCAGTAACGTGACAACCTGTGTAAAGGTTGAGCCTCAGTAAGGTATCCAACCACTTGCATGCCATATGCTTTATGTCCACTAGATGGCAGCGCAACAAAAATTACTCCGGAAACGTTTCGCGTGGCACTTCCTGTTAGAATGTCTTAGTTTTGTAGTTCTTGTGTTGGTGACCTGTCAGCGTTGTAGTGTAAGCTGTCACTGCTAATACACTATCCATCGTTTCCACCGTCGCTTGGTTTTCACGCCCGACGCAGCGGGAACCGGTTCTTTGGCCGCTCGTTGAGTTTTGTTCGTGTTTATGATGTCGCATAGGCACCGTGCTAACGGTTTTAGCTAACTAACTTAGCCACACAACTTGACAGCTAGCTTTCGACAGCGGCTAGCGGCGTTAGCTAAGCCCGCTGGCAGGACGAGGTGTTGGAATCCGCCCACCCCTCTTAATCAGGGCTCCGGGGAAAAAAAGCAGTGAACGGTAAGTTGGCAAAAACTTTTTAAAATCTTAAGCTAACGACGTAAGTTACGTGTGTTTTTTTGTTATTTATTTATTCAAAAGAGGCTTAGGTAAAGAACCAACAAGTCAAGGTTTAAACGGCTGAGCTACTCAACCAGTGGCACCAGAATTACCACTCCGTCAGCTGTTCTTCATAACTAAGTGAGATTTGACTAAGGGGAGAGTTTGCTCAGCGGCAGTAATGTCTTTTTTTTTCTGAAAGAACACACCTTTGATATTATCGAGAGAAAAAATGAGAATGCGGCTGAGGGCGATCTGTCAGGACAGGGCAGAAACTCTTTAAAGTCGATTTTTGCATTATAGAGTCTGAAAATTAGCATTAAATGTGCGATCTTCATAGAAAATCCATAGATTTGAAAATGCTTTGAGTTCAAGCAAATGAATCGGGTTTTTTTTGCACTTTAAAAGATGGTTTTCAAACAGTATCATACGTTGTCCATCTCAGTTTGCGACAGCAACTCCTTTTACATACGATTAAAAGCTTATTTATTTCCCTTTTCCGCCCCTGCTTTTGGCCAGATAAGACCTTGGTACCTTCTCTTGTTGCTTACTTATTATAGCAGTGAGTTTCAGTGAGAATGACATCTGCTGTTCCTATTTATCTCCTGTCAGTGTGGGAGCCCTGCAGGCCTTCCTGCTACAGCCAAAAGAAAAGGGGTAGGAGGGGGGCGGGGGGAGACAAGCTGCCTGGTGTGGGATCGGGTCACCGGCACCACCTGGAACGTGTTTTCACATTGTTCACATAGTCCACTGGGTCACACGCTCACAACTTCCAGGGTTTTAGTATGTATGGCATTAAATGACGGCATAAACAAGCTGCAAATAAACAAGATCGGTTATTAAGTAAAAGCAAGATAAAGAACGGATGCATGAAAATGGCGACCGCTCCCTTTAATTGACCTGTGGCTGCAGTTTTAGTGGCGTGATGGAATGTGTGCAATGGCGCAGTCTCGACCCAAAACACAGGAAGTCTTGCTGTGCCATGGCTGCACTATTGGCCTGTGCTGTTTTCAGGCAGACAGGACGGATGAGTGTGTGAGGGGTCAGCAACCTTTATGATCCCAAGAGCCATTTGGGCCCTCACTCCTCAAATAGAAATCGTCCAGGCCTGCAAAACCCACTTGACTAGTTAAAAATAAAAAACATAAAATATATATATATATATATATACGGATAAGCGTGCATAGATAATGGATGGATCATTCATCCATCCATTATCTATACACGCTTATCCGGATATATCCTTTGTAAAAAATGTTATGGTATTGTAAAATCGAAGAACCACCAATAATATTTTTATTTGTTTCTATTTTTAGACCAGAGAAACATAAAACCTTTACAATGAGAGGAAAATGATCATTTATTTACTAGATAGGAGTTAACTAAATCCATTCCACCATAATCTGTAGCCTAATTAATTACATAAAAAAGAACCACTTGTTGGGTTTATATTGTGTAGATATTACAAAAGTAGTTTCCCTGTTCAGTTTTTGTTTGTACAGTGACATTGAGTGTTATGAAAACCACTTGTAAATACAAGTTTATTATTATTATTATTATTAATTATAAAAAAAGCAGTCGTCCTTGAGGCTGAGGAGCCTTGTTTTACATACAGACACGGACAAAGTTTGTTGGCACCCCAGGTAAAGTTCATTTAAAAGCTTTAAAATAAATTCATCTTTGTATCGAAACAGCAGAAACACATGCTGAAAATGCAACACTAATCCAGGCTGTGAATTTTATTTTTTTCTTAGCAATTGTATTTATTTATCACAAAATCACAAGGCACAGTTGTTAGTGCCACAATTATTTCAAGCTACATGTTGGTGATGCATTTTATTTTCCGTATGCTTTACTTGTTTAGGACCGTCAGAGTTTCAAGGAGCTTCTACTTCGTTAGACACCACCCTTTACTCATCCCTAGTTGGTTTATTTCTGCTTCTGTAGTTGGTTGGTTTGCAGAGAATTATCCTGCAGCCTTTATCTACAATGTCAGGGGAAGAAAAAATGTTAATATCTATGTTGAAGCTGTTTATTTGATGACGCAGTCACGTTACATGAGCATTTTGAGTACGGCTGGACAATTAATTGCATTTGCAATATAATTGCAATTTTTAAAAAAATACGCAATTTCCAAATCACAGAGGTCTACAATTTTTGGCTATGTAGCAATTGATGGCTAAGACACGTCCATTAGGTGTCGGTCATATGTTTAGTGGCTTTATCTCCACATGGAAGGGAAGAGAGTTACAGCAGTGAGATAATCTCATTTAATTATTTGTTTTAGAATTTATATAATCATACTTTTTACCAGAAACTTTCAGGAACCTCCCCATAGCATTAAGCGCCGGTCAAACTGCTTAATGCATAGGCTTGTTGGTTGTAGGGCCAGACGACAATTCAATAATAATATACAGAATAGAAAAAAGGGTCAATAAAAAAGTTCAATAGAATAACAGTTTTTCTTCCTTTTGCATTCTAGCCATGTAGGTTAATAATACAGTCATTATATCCTCCCAACCAATCACAACGCAGACCCAGGAACACTCCGTCACCAAGCCCCGCCCCCTTCAAAGAGTTCAGAGAGCGCGCATTCTTTTTACTTTTTTAAAAACTTGCAGTTTTGGTAAAAAAAATGGTTAAATAAAGGGTTGAGTTTGAATTCAGTGTTTGTGTGATCTGCACTTAAAAAATATGTTTTGAATTTGTTGATAATTATTGATAACGATCAATATGATTTTTATTTTAGCAATATGTTTTTTTTCTATATCGTCCAGCCCTAGTTGGCTGCACTTTGCACTTTATGTTCAACAAAAAAAAAAATCTTGTTGCACCTTTGAACAATCTGTAGCTGTATGTGTTGCCACTAGTAGAGACGCAGGCTGCAAATTCTACACTACTGTGCAAAATCACTTAGAATCACTTTGAGGTTTATTTTAGGGACATCAAGATGTACTTTAAAGTATCCTGTTGTTGTTTGCGTGCATAACAGCGTGAAAAAGTATCTAATGTATAATAACTACTATAATACTATAATGACCTGCTTATTCTGGCTAAGCTGGTCCAGGTGACCTGTTGGCAAACTTGACGTTTACATCACATCCCAACTCACTCTTTGCTGGACAAACTTCATTCCCCGCTCCTAACATAAAGACTTACAACTGATTAATGTTTTCAAGAAGGAAACTAGGGGTTTTCTTCTTTACTATCTCACTAAGAGTGGATACAAATCTTTATTTATTTTTATTTTGTACTTCGTCAAATAGGAGGCTTGTTACTGGGTCAAAGTTGACTAAGCACATGACAGCCTCCCTACCTTCCCAGCTGTCCATATTTACAGTCAGTGGAGTTTTCTAAAATTATGCAAGCCTGTCCCCAGCGTTGCACCCCTGACAGAGTATGAAGATGAGAGTATGTCTCTGTTTGGTCGTTTTATAGCGGTACGCGGCGTAGTAAACCTGTCCGTGTGACTTGTGGAGTGTTGCAGTCGTATCTGTCTTTGCCCTTGAGCCCAGATGGAGGCCCAGAGCTCCCACGAGCTGGTGATGGCCAGGAAGAGAAGACGAGAAGGCTCCAACGGGGAGACTGAAGAGGGGGAAAGACTCGGGAAAATCCCCAGATATACCGTGGTGAGTCGGCGCTGTCCTTCAGCTCTTATTTTGAAACGTGTGTGACCAGGGTTTTCCGTTTGCCCAATTGATTTTTGTTATACTGCGCAGGAACAGGGCAGCATTGCAAACAGCATTAGGCAGTTTTGAAACGCTGCTAATCTCTGTTAAGAAATACAATCCACTCACAAGACCGTTTATTACCACATCGCTCTCTTAAAGGAAAAAAATATTACAGCACTGGAAGAAATTGGATCTTTTCTTGCTTGATTTTTAAAGGCGGCGTTAGGCAATCCCTTTCCTGTCAAGTTAAATGAAACCTTTTTCATCACAAATATTGTTTTTTTATGTATTTGAATCTCTTAGGGATTGAAAAACCCCGCGCCCTTTGCCGATGAGCTGGAGCCAGCCGATAATAAACCCTACGAGAGAGTCACCATGGAAGAGGCAAAGAAGGGAACGCCCCGTGAGTTTGACACTAATTACAGGCTTTTTGGAGATCATTCAGCTTTGGTTTTGTTAAACCTTCACTAAGAATCTGCAGGTTTCATGTCAGCAGCAACGGCTATTATATCATTTCCTCCGTGTCCTTCTCCTCTGCATCCAGTCAACAGACCCGTGCGAGTCTATGCAGATGGCATCTTCGATGTTTTCCACTCAGGTCATGCCAGAGCCCTGATGCAGGCAAAACGTCTCTTCCCAAATTCACATCTGATTGTCGGGGGTGAGTAAGCGTGAAGATCTGGGTTTGGGTTGAACTTTGCACAAATCGCACATCAAAAGTCAAGATGAAACTTCAGTTAAAGTAAAGGGGGCTTTTCCACATATAATGGTCTTATCAAAGTGTGTTTATGAAATGAGAATAATATGAAAAAATAAATATAAGGACGCTGGCGTCCAGGCTTCAGGTTCATCTTCTCTTTTACATGCTTGACTCTGTCCCTCATGAGGCGTATCGGCAACATTTTCTTTTCAAGAATTTTTAAATGCAGCTTTTCTTTTATTAGTTGCCTTTTCCTGCACGTAAAACACCAACTTCCTGTAAGAGGACTGCGTGTTTAAGATTGGCTTTATACATCCAGAGCTACACAAGCCACGTTTCTGTCATCACAAAGGCAGTCGCTGGAAAGATGTTTTGTGTTGGAGACTGAGGAAACTCCTCAAATCAACAAAATAAACCCATGGATTTATTACTGAGAACCGTCTGTTGGTAAAAATGTATTGCATAATGTAATTTTGTTACGAGTGAAAATACTTTATGCGGCAAAAATGTTCTGAATATATCACAGCATTAAGTCACATGTTGATTTAATTTGGTATCTGCTTAAAAGAATTTAAACTTAGTTAAATGTTTTTAAGGAAATAGGGTGTTTATTTTCTAGAGTTAGTAGCTAATCAAACTATACTTTATAACTTTGAATAAACAACTACAGTAGAGTAGTTCGTATACAAAATACATTACTTGCATTTTTGCTGTGAAGTGAATTCTAAATTGATTAGAGATGTTTAATTAGATATTTTCTAACTAAACATGGATGTAGGTGTTAATCATGCAAATAAAAAAAAAACTAGGCATAATTGTTAATATCTAGGACGGGAGGATGGCAGCAGAGTGCTTCCAGTATCATCTTTGGTATGTGTAGATTATGCATCAGCAGGCATTAGTGGTACGCACGCCCTCTTGGTTGTGTTTTGGCTTGAGGACCAGTATTTCCTGTAAATATCTGCTTCGACTCACAGTGTGCAGCGATGAGCTCACCCACAAGTACAAGGGCTTCACTGTGATGAACGAGGACGAGCGTTACGACGCCGTCAGACACTGCCGCTACGTGGACGAAGTGGTGCGAAATGCTCCCTGGACGCTAACGCCGGAGTTCCTCGCAAAGCATCGCGTGAGTGGACAACATGCAGACACACCTGAGTTAAAGAGCGTAAGATGCATTCACGAGGAGAAGCAAGCCGAACATTGAAGTTTTAAATTGAGAGAGGCCGATTCCAAACGTGTAAAAAGAGCCTTCAGGATGAGTCGGCCACCTTTGATCATCTGTAAGCTTCCCCCTGCTGCAAACTATGGGTCTGAATCTCCTGTGATGCATGTATGTTGTTATGACCTCTCCAGATTGATTTTGTGGCCCACGATGACTACCCATACTCATCAGCAGGCAGCGACGACGTGTACAAGCACATTAAAGAAGCAGGTGAGTCATGAAAGTAAAGCAATTGGACGACACATGCCCACAAAGAAGCCCGGCTTTATGTATGCATTTTCCGCCCTTGGAGTGATAAGCGTGTAAAAATTAGGCTCCAGTGTGTTGCCTAAGTATTTATATCTCTTTAAGTTTTCAACATTTTGTCACACTGGCGAGGAGGAGAAAGCATTTGTTGACAGAGAGCTTTAAGGAGTCTATTTGCCAAAAGCAAACACGTAGAACAGGGTGCTCTGCTCACATCTCTCCTCTCACAAAACCTTATGTGCCGAGAAAAAACATCACCCGACTTCACCCTGAACACACCGTCCCCACTGCGAAACATGGTGGTGGTAGAATCATGCTGTGGGGTTGCTTCTCTTTACCAGGCTCGAGGTTGGCTAGATGAGGTGGAGGTTTGCTTTCCAGCAGGACGACGATCCTAAAACGTAACCAGAGCTACCGTGGAGTTGCTCCCAAACTTCACTCCTCCAGAGTGACTATCCTGCAACTGTTACGGCCGGTTCATACTGAGCAAGAACAGAGAAATAAGTTGTTCTACTCGAGGCTGCAAGAACAAGAAACACGTTCTTGCTGGCAAGGATGGTTTATATTTGACAAGAACTAAACTCCTAGGAAGTCTTCATAGGCCCCACTCTCTCACTGCAGCACGCCCACTTCCTATTTCTCAGAAAAAAAAAAGGTTCTGCTCAGAATATGTGTCAAGAACAGAGCGACCGCATTTCTTTGTTCCTGCGGCGTATGTATCGGTCTTTAGGTTCCAGGTGACCCAGTTCAAAGGAATGGCAGGAGGCACCCTGATCACAGACAACTTGAAATGCTCTAAACCAGGGGTGTCAAACATACGGCCCGCGGGCCGGATCCGGACCGCCAAACAATTTAGTCCGACCCTGTGGCTAAATGCATTATCATTATTGAAAAATAAAAATGTCCAGTGTCCTGTCTGGCAATGTGGCAATAAGAATTGTTGTTTTAATGCCAAAAAGAGCTCATCAAATTTGACTTTCACAAGTGGAGCAGTACTGCTTTGCCATAGTGCTCCGCTTGATTTATTATTGTGAATAGTTTTATTATGATTCATGTGGGGAATATCTCAAATGATATGGACACTACAATGGGAAAGTAGGAAAGGAAGAACAAGAAGAAAAAAACAAAAGGTGAAAGAAAGAGGAGACAAAAGGAAGAGAATGATAAAACAATTATTGAAAAAAACATGTACTTTGTCTAATTGAAAATATGCAGTTCCTATATTGTCCACGAGGGGCGCTGTGTTTTAATTAGCAGATTAAGCTTCAGGTGTGGAAAAATTTAAATCATTTCTTAATTTTTATCTGTTTGATGTATTTTGTCATGTAGGACAGTGTTTTTAAGTTCCAGAAAATGTGAATAAATGTTTTTCAACATTGTATAATCACTGTGATCAGTTCTTATGCATAATGCACAAGTAAATGTTTAACTGAGTAAAAGTATTGTTGAAATTGCACATACTTTTCTTAAAAACGCTGAGGTTATTCATAATATATTGTGTAAAAGTGAAATTAATTTAATATAAAAATCAACAACAAGTCCACATTTATTAGTTCTATTTAATCTTGCAATGAGTTAACTCGTGTGGCCCTCCTGAGATCACATTAAGCTGAATGCGGCCCCTAAACCAAAATGAGTTTGACACCCCTGCTCTAAACCTTCTTCCAAAAAGTGACCGTGCCGTTCTCGCTGTTCTGTTCTGCAGGCATGTTTGCTCCCACCCAGCGGACAGAGGGCATCTCCACCTCCGACATCATCACCCGCATAGTCCGGGACTACGACGTGTACGTCAGACGCAACCTGCAGAGAGGCTACACGGCCAAAGAGCTCAACGTCAGCTTCATCAACGTACGACCTTCTGGTTCATCCTAAGAGCGTCGCTCCGACACGACCAAAGAAGGCTGAGAAGAGAAATCCGTGAATAATGAAATGCTTCCTGTTGTCACACGCCAGGAGAAGAAGTATCACCTGCAAGAGCGAGTGGATAAGGTGAAGAGGAAGGTGCGTGACGTGGAGGAGAAGAGCAAAGAGTTTGTCCAGAAGGTGGAGGAGAAGAGCATCGACCTCATCCAGAAATGGGAGGAGAAGTCCAGGGAGTTCATCGGCAACTTCTTGCAGATGTTCGGCCCCGAGGGAGCTCTGGTGAGCACGCCGCTCGTTTCTGGTCTTTAACCGCCGTCTAATCAAGGTTTGCTTAGAAAACTTAGTGGTAATGGGTTGGGACTGTGTTACTGTGGTCTCAGTGCTCATGCTTCAAAGTGCATAACTTGGAGGGATGAAGGAAAAATTAGTTTCCTGGCACCTGCTTGCATGGAAAAATGGAAGAAACCAACCGCTCTGAGTTTACAGTCGAGATGTGATGCTGCTGATGTTGTTACCACAGCAGTTAACGGGGATCTCAGCTAGTCCTTTTCAGCAACCAGCATGAGATGCAAGTCATGAATGGAAGAATTAAGATGCCCATTTTCAGTCTGAACTCATTTCAGAGGAGTTTGAATAAACAAAAACTGGGCGAGGACCAAAGCTTGTCTTACCACCTCACACGGTGAGGAGGAGGGTAAAAAAAACGATGTCCTAAGCTCATTTTAGCAAAGAGGGGCCTTATGAGTTCACAGTCTCCATGGCAGCCATTTTTTGTTGTGATGACAGAAGGGATATTCTGCTCCAACCATCACAAACGCTTGGAGTTTGCCCGGACCTTAACGGGAACTGTGTGTTTTGGTCAGCTGAGTTTAAGATTGAGCTTCTCTTCCGTAAAGCCTGCAGTCGGGTTTGGTGTCGAACTAAGAATGAACAGGTAGAAAAGCAACGCTTGCCCAAGAGCAGCTGTTCCGCATCTTTACCAGCCCCAAAATACTGCAACTCAATAAATGACTCTGTGTCAGCTAAGGTCCTGTTGACACGACAATTCATTGAGAGCGTTTCTGCCGTTTACGCGGCAACAGTAGAGGTAACAATGTAATTCCCACTCCGCGCCACTAGTGGTGCTATGTTCTTAGAAACACAACATTCGCAGGTGCCTAAAAACCACCTAAACAAATAAACCTTTGAGATGGCAGAGAATAAAGTTGTCCTATGGACAGACAAGGTTCAACTGTTGCTAAGTTGACTTTGCATTATGTCGAAGCTATAGTTCAGAAGAGCCAGCAGCCAAAACAGCCCTTCGCTTTTCTTTTTCTTCTTCTGTGGTTTTTGAAATTGTGGGCAGCCTTAATGTTGTGCCTTCATGTGTGCATTAATTTCTGCTGGCTTCTGTGGTACTGTGCATGAGCCAGGGACTCCCTGTGAGAAAAATGTCAGTTTTTCCTGTTACCACGACAACGGAAACCAAAATGTTTTCAAACCGTTACAATCTGAAACCCGATGTCCAACAGCGCCGTTGTCAGAGAAAACATTCGCTGGGACTAACGCAACCAAACCGATCCGTTTTCACCAGAAAACATGTAAACAGATCTGATCATAGAAAACATTTTAGGCACACAGTAGCTGTTTGTAAATAAATCTATTATTTGCCTTTTTTTCCATTGTTGATTATAACAATAACATTAACATTAACCTTGGCTCCTTCCCCTTTGTTCTAGCCTCAATACGAACGCTCACACTGCAAAAACGGATCTAAAAAGAACTAAAATGTTCTTAAAATGAGTGTATTTGTCCTTGATTTGAGCAGGTAAATAAGATGATTTGCCAATGGAATAAGATTTTTGCACTTAAAATAGGAACAGTTTATCTCCATTATCATTTTATTTCAAGTGCAGGATGTCTAATTATCTTATTTTAGCGGATCAAAATACTCACTCCATTGGCAGATAATCTTATTTACCTGCTCAAATCAAGGATAAATAGACTAACTTTAAGAACATTTACTTATTTTTAGATCCGTTTTTGCAGTGCACTTGGATGGCTGCTATTACCAGGGAAATGCTGAGCAACATAAACAGAAAGTAAAAATAGAGGCGGTTACTCTTATCTGGATTAATATTTGTTTAGAGCGAAGTGTGTAGGGTAACAGCATAACATAGTTCAGGTCATTGTTGCCTCAGTATGTAGCTGTCAAACAAGGTGTGTTTAAATACTAAATGTTAATAAAAAAGCTCTAAAACAGTGAAGCTGTGGTGGATGTGGCCCACAGATAAAATTCTGCTTGGGGTCTCTCTCAACCACGGCTGTCTTTGCTCAAACGCCAAGAAGCAAATGTTGTTTTTTGCTTTCTAAATAGATTTATGTAAAGTTTTGCCCTAGTCAGTGAATATATTAATGTCTGAATATCTATGCTGCTGCTGACAAGCAGGTAGAACTTCATGCGAGAACTTGTTGTCTTGCTTTGGGACACTGAAAGGATCAGGGAACGTCTCCAGGTGCCGAGTGTTGATAACAGCGGGGCTGCCAGGGAGTGTCTGCCACATCTACAAACGTGTTTGGACGACGCTTTGCTAGAAATAAACTTTTGCTAAAATAAAAATTTGTGTAGAGGAAGAAAAGTGAAGCAGATTTTTTTTTTTTTTTTTTGAAAAGCCAAACTTTTAGTCTACTTGATCGTATGTTTAAGTAACAAATTTTTTTTTTTTTTACTGCTGACAGTATTGCTCCCGATTTTCAGAGAGAAATATCTTCTTGTTGAGCTTTTCTTTTCAGAAAATGACAAAATGGTCAACAAAAGTGCAAAAAAAAAAAGGTTTTGAAACCTGAAATATGCAGAGAATTGAAGTTCATGATTATCTTTAAAGAACAGGCTCAATATTTTAACCTATATTTTATTAACTAATATTTTAACCTTTGAAGCGTCCAGACATCATGGTGTGCAGCAGCAGCAGCAGGTGTTGGCGGTAAAGTGAAATCTGCTGGTCTCTCCCTGCGCTCCACAGAAGCACATGCTGAAGGAAGGGAAGGGCCGCATGCTGCAGGCCATCAGCCCCAGGCACAGCCCCGACAGCAGCCCCACCCGAGAGGAGCGCTCGCCGTCCCCCACCTTCCGCCTCCCCTTCTTCTCCAAGACCTCGCCTCCTCCCTCGCCTCCTCACCACAGCGGGGCCCGGGGATACCTCATCAGCGAGGACGACGATGAAGACGAAGACGGCGACGACGATGACAACAACTAGACCCCCCCCCCCAACCCCCTAATTAGCGTGAAGTCAGCGCCGGCGGGGCCCCCGTTGGCGGCAGCAGTAAAGAGGCGCGTGGAGCCGCGCGGCGGCACACTTGTAGCGTGTCAGGTTTTCTTTTAGCACTTGTGACGGCATCCACAGCTCCATGTTTTTAACAAACCAGTTTTCATCTTTTCTGTTCCTGTGTAAGGGTCAGCGCGTTACAGGTAGACTCCAGAGTTCTTTTAAAAGTTCGTTTATGCGTCGGTTCCTTTTTAACGTTGGTAAGTAGTCGCTCACTGTCACTTAGCAATATTTTCAGGTATTAGCCTCGGTGCACTGCTCCGTCTGCGACTATTCCTAAAGCTTGCCTCATGGCACCAGGGGAGTTTTGGTTATGGCTTTAGCAGTGTGTGTGTATGTGAGGGGGGGGGGGGGGCTTGCTGGCTTTTGGTCACTTGTTGCAGCAGAAGGTTTAGTTTGGATTCAGAACTGTTGAGCTGAGGAATCATGAGATGAGACACTGTTTTAAGGATCTGCTTGTGTGCAGATATCATCCTCATAATAACATTAAATAAGCTCACTAAAACCAATAACTTCTGCCTCCATCACGTCTAAGCTGAATCTGAGGGTAAATGTCAACCAAGTGGCAGCGTTTTTTTCTGAGTTTGGCCCGCCTGCGTTGAAGCTTCCCGTGTGCGTGCCGCCCTGCATGGCACCGTTTGGATGTCGGCATGTTTTAATGCGTCTGCCAACGGCATCTGTTGACAGACGGGTTCAGCTGTTTCCTGCATATAGTAATAAATTTGCTTTTAAATTTGACTATCTGCTGACAAGAATCGGTCTTTGAAAGACTAGTTTAAAACTAGACGCCTTTAAGTGGCGTGGATGAATGGATGACACATTTAAATCTCATACATTTTCTAATTTAATCTCATTTAATTTTTTTTTTTTCCTTTCTTCCCTGAGCAGAGAATCAACTTACATATTTCTGTCGTGTAAAATCGTCCTGGAGGTCCGGGGCCGTGAGAAAGTGATCAGTTTAACTTTGATGCGTTGTTACAACACAGAAGTATTAGGTTTTCACATTTTGGAACAAACAGACTGGCGGAAACCATTAAATGGCGTACTGCAGGTTGAGAGATTGGCAGACATTAAGGTTTTTTTAACAGACCTCCCTCGTTGGTGGCAGAGCGGCGTGGGAATCTGACTAAATGGAAGACGGGACTTCTGCTGAGTCAGCTACTTCCTTCCCCAGCTGATCGTTTTCTCTGAGAGAAGCCCAGTTTCCACGCCTCGGGCCGCTTTTTAAGAAATGCAAGGGTTGAATATTTGTTCTCCAGTAAAAAAGCACGTTGGTATGCAACGTCTGTGATGCACCGCTGTCAATGATTAATTTAGGTGTTGACAGGTTCTCGGTTTGGCCCCACAGAAGCATCCGTTGTCGTAAATCGCCTGTGAAACCGCTACGCTACTCTGTGCAAACATGATTTTAGGTATCCAACGTGAAAAATTCCAGTTTAGTCTGCAAAGAGAAAAAAAGCGATTCCTGTCTGGATCCTGGTGCTAAACTACATGGAAAGCTGCGTCTTGGTTCTCCTTTAAATATTTCCTTTTAAAATCAGGGTGAACTTCTCAGTTCAAGCATGTCCACATAAAGGCAAGCCAACGATGGCCGTTTCTTTAAAAACGTAGTTCTAATCATGTTTTATGTTACCTTCTTTGGGGTTTAACTGCATCCTGGATGTACAGGAAAAGCAAAATGTATTAAAACCTGTTAGCCAACAACATCTCGCCTGTCTTGTTTCATTTTAAGGATTCCACACGAAGTAGGTCTTTTAAAAGTTTGAGCAATTCATTAGATATTTCTGATGATTTTAGGTTATAGCAAACCAAGTTACAGGTTGTAAATGAGACCAATAAATATTTTAAACTGTTACAGCCTATACAGGACTGTCTCAGAAAATTAGAATATTGTGATAAAGTTCTTTATTTTCTGTAATGCAATTAAAAAACATGAAATGTCATACATTCTGGATTCATCACAAATCAACTGAAATATCGCAAGCCTTTTGTTTTAATATCGCTGATTATGGCTTACAGCTGAAGAAAACTCAAAAATGTCAAAATATTAGAATATCGTGAAAAAGTATACTAGTAGGCTATTCAACTAATCACTTGAATCGTCTAATTAACTGGAAACACTGCAAGGATTCCTGAGCCTTGAAAAACACTCCGCTTGGTTCAGTAAACTAAATCACAAGTATGGTAGTGGTTAAGAGACGACATAATATTCTCACAGTAACTGGTGTACTGACCATGGCATTACTGTCCTTGATTGGCCTGCCAATTCCCCTGACCTGAACCCCATAGAGAATTTGTGGGGTATTGTGAAGAAGAAGCTGAAAGACACCAGAGCCAACAATGCAAATGAGCTAAAGGCCGCTATTGAAGCATCCTGGGCATCCATAACACCTCAGCAATGCCACAGGCTGATTGCCTCCATGCCACGCCGCATTGATGCAGTAATCTGTGCAAAAGGATTCCCAACCAAGTACTGAGTGCATTAATGGACATTTTCAAATGTTTGGTTTTGTTTTGTTATAATTTTTTTTTTTTTTACTTGGTCTGAGGGAATATTCTAATATTTTGAGATAGGATTTTTCTTCAGCTGTACGCCAAAATCAGCGATATTAAAATAAAAGGCTTGCGATATTTCAGTTGATTTGTAATGAATCCAGAATGTATGACATTTCATGTTTTTTAATTGCATTACAGAAAAGAACTTTATCACAATATTCTAATTTTCTGAGACAGTCCTGTATAATCAAAGTTGACAGACTTGACTTTTCAATGCTTAAGAAACTGGTATTTGAGTCTTATCAAAGGAAAGTTGAGCCAAAAAAAAAAAAAAAAAAAGTGCACAAGCAACAAAGATAAAAGGTAAAGACAAGCCCATACAGGAGTATGGAGGTGTGGCAGTGACTGGAGTCGGTCCCACCAGAGCCAACATTTATCAGGACAAAAAACCCAAAACGTTTTATCTGGACTCATGTTGGCACAGAATCCACATGGCTTGAAGTTTCATGTCCTCCGCTGGTGTTGGTCCAGTCAACGCTGCCATCTAGCAGAACATTTCAGAGCACTTCATTATTCTGCTGACAAGCTTCATGGTTGATGGCGATGTCATTTTCCAGCACTACTTTTACAGCCACACTGCCCAAAACCCGTTACCTGCTCTAATAATCATGTCAGCGAGCTCCACTGGCCAACAAACCATCTGAACTGGACATGCAGGTGAAGTTTTCATTGGCTGCCAGCCAGTCATAACAAATAAACCTGAAATATAGTGTGCAAAGATCTACAGAAGTTTTGAACTAAATGATTGATAAGTTAAGTTTTCTATAATATCCTAATTTACTGAGTTATAACCCCCTTTTAGCTCAAGCCTTTTTTTCATGAATTGACAGGCAGATGTTGATCACATTTCTTTCCATACACAGTCAGGTTGGAAACTGCACCAACAGAACAGGAAGCCATATAAAAGAAAACAGAGCAAAGGTTTGGTTACATAGATTTTATTGGACAGAACGGTCACCAGGGCTACAAACAAGAATCAGACCGCCGCAAAGCAAACACCAGGGGGAGACCTCGCCTCGCTGCAAACCCTGCAGACTGATCCTTGAATCAAAAAAATAGTGTGACGATGATCATCTTAGTGCTTATAAAGTATTTGGGGGGGGAAATGAGTCACGGTGAGCTAATGAGGACGATGGTCTAACCTCTAATGACCTGACAGAACTCTGAAAGCAGGAATAAGGGGGATTACAACACATGCAACAGTATAAAACTAACTTGAACAATGTCATTTCTGCAGCTACCAGAAACAGGAAGTTGGGAATGATTTCTCTCCTTTAAAAAAAAAGGGGAGAAAGACACAGGATCCACATGGCTACTAACCAAGAACAAAAAAAAAAATACAAAAGAAAAATCAGTCAACTTATTCAGGTGGGATGAACTGCACTGGGATACATGTTGCCAATAGAAACTATGTGGACTCATCTTACAGACAGCGATAAAGCGCCTTAACAGGGGAGAAGCGACATTAACAGTAGAGGAGATGAAACCATAACACTGAAGGATCTGAGCACTCATTCAAACCCGTCCTCTCCCCCTGAGACCCCGGCATCACTGCTCTTTTTCCTTTCAGACACCAGATGGTTTACAACTGCACTCATCACTACTAGATATATACGATACAATGGTTCACATTTTGCATATATCTGTGCATTACACCATATTTACTTTTTTTTCTTCTTTTTTTTTTAAACCATGTAAATTCAATCTCCAACATCTAGTTAAGAAGGGACGATGAGGAGAAGTGATAAGGACTGAGGGAGGAACAAAGACGAAGGAGGGAGAAGAGGGAAGAAGAAAAAAAAACTCTTTAAGAGGACAGATGTGGGGGGAAAAGTGGTCAGTTTGCTGCCTGGCCGGGTGGAAATTCAGCAGCGGGTCTCATAGATGCCGGAGCGGCCGATGTACCGCACCCATTTAATAACGTCGTGGTCACTGTAGTTGAGCTTTGACTCAAACACCTTCAAGTAGCGCACCTTCAGGCCAGATGGAGCAAAAGGAACCTGCAGGGACAAGAAGAGGGAAGTTGGAGCGAGTTGGGACAGGTGGAAACAAATCACCCACTTCCTACGATGCACCGCTTACGTTGCCATCTGGTTCTGACAATACATGTTGAGCAAATTGAGTCTATTTTATTTCTATATGCAACAAATTGAAAACTTTTGGCTTTTAATTACAAATGTGGAAGGTCATGTTTCATGTCTTAGGAGACCGAACCATCATTACCTCAAAGTTCATAGAGATGGGAGGCCTGGCCCATTTCTTCTTGTCGTTGGTGGGCAGCAGCTCAATCTCAGCGCTGATCTGAGATTCCTTCATGCCAGCCATTCGTTTGATCCTGTAAAAAAAAAAAAAAAAAAAAAAACACAGACGTGATGAGATTCGTTGGAGACCACAACAGGGACAGATGGGATGCAATATTTCCACCTAAACAAAATTGCTTCAGAGGAAAAGAAGAGTTGAGGGCGAGCGACAAAAGAGGAAAGGAGGTCAACCACTGAGTTGCTGCGACTCACTTCCAAACAATGGCGTTCTCACTGGCCTTGTATTTGGCTTTTCCCTTCATGCAAATCACCTGCACGCCGCTGGTGTTCAGCGGTGTTGGGATTCGCACCTTAGAAATAAAAAAAAATAAAAAAACAAGTGGTCACAAAACGTGAATAAATCCGCAGCAGTAGATGGATTTCCAGATTTGATTAATATTGAACACATCCCAAAATAGACGAGCTGAGATCAGCTGTGACTGGATGATTTCTAGCCCCATCAGCATCACAAACTCAAACCGGATCTTTCCCAGACACCAGTCTAAGCACTAGCAGCTCCTGCTGTTAACGCCTCTCACTGAGAGAAGGCTCAAGGTTACCCGTTTCCACCATCAGTGAGCGGTTTGAAATTAAATCAGAAAGCACAGGGCTATTTAAAAGAAAACCATTACAGCATTTAAACATCATTTAGTCATAATCTTCTACAAGTGGCATCAGCAGATCCAATGTTTACAGAAAGCTGAGCTGAGGAACCCTGGATGTAAAGTTCTCCAGCGTCCCTCCATGCAGCTGTAGATTTCCAGGCTTCATACAGGCAGCAAACTAAAGCTCACCTCGATCTTCTGGGCCAGCAGTGAAGGTTTGAAGTTGGACTTGATGACCACTTTGACTTCCAGCTTAGTGCGGCCCACCTCCCTGACCAGAGGAATAACTCGGAATGGAAGAATGATGTCTTTAGTGGTGCGATATCTGCAAGCAGGTGGCAGAGGACGGGCTTTTTTAAAGGGAAATCCGGACTTTACCACGCTGTGATGCATTTAGGGAATCTGAAGACCTAAAACTTTATAGTCCAACTGACCTCATGAGCTCATACTCCCCGTCAGGAGGGATGAAGCTGATGCTGCGCTCCGAGTCGAACTTACTGAGGCGCACGCACTGGTGGAAAGTGCAGTCATCGATTGCTATGGACTGCTTCCCACTGGGAAAAATAAAATTAAAAACCAGTCATAAACAGAGCAATGGAAAAAGCAACATTTACTCTAAGTTTGCACAGGTTGAAGACATAACACATGAGCACATTCAGGAACATGGCTGGTAGCAGAACACACACTTGGGTCATTAGTACTACTCTGAAATTAGACGCTGTTTGGGTGAAAGCATAAGAGGACAACAAGCAGGGCGTCTGGCTACACAAACACGTCAAAGCAAAAAACCGGTGGAAGAAAAGAAGACGACTGAATGGAGCTGAAAATGCAACAGGCAGCGACATGAGGGGCTGATGAAGGTCTGGACAGAACGAGGGATGTGGGATGATGTTGGGGGAGAGGAATTGGTAGCACAGTACCTTCCTCCCCCTAAATCACTGAAGAACAGCACATAGAAAAGAAAGAAAGGGAAAAAGACAGGAGAGATCCATGCAAAGGAAAGCAAAAACAAGAAGAACAAAACTGTAAAGCTTGGCTGGGTGTCAACACTAAAAACAACACAGCAGAACAAACCCACATTTCCCCCTTTTAAATTTCAACAATAAACTTCCTGCTTTAAAAAAAGGTTCCCGAAGACAGAACCAGTCAATGAAAATGCAGAAGTGAGAAAAGCCGTTTCCCTCCTAAGCAACGTATAAGCGTGGCTCTACTGGAATGTCCCGTCCCGCCTCCCGTACCTCTTCCCTGCATCGTCAGACGCGCCTCCCTTGCCCTGTTTGTCGATGACGATCTTGTCGTTCATGCCAAACTTGCACTCGGGCATCCCGCTCAGGTAGCTCTTCATCACGACTCGGCCCGACACGTGCGCGCTCAGGACCTGACCTGGAGGGGAGGAGCACGACTGACCAGGATCAGTGTCTGAAGCCGGCTAAACGTTACCGCGGCTTTTAATGGCCGGCGTCGTCGTGGAGGAGATCAACGGACCTTGTGGTGACATGAGCAGGTTGACGCTCTCCAGCACGTCCAGGAAGAGCTCATTGCGGCGATATTTGATGCCCTCGCGCCGCCAGCCGATCTGCCCCGTCACCTGGCTGGTGATCTGAGACTGCTCCTCTTTTGTCTGACGGACGGACGGAGAACACATCATTGACACCAACAAAGGAGGGAACGGCAACTTGGAACTTCAAAAAGAGGGGGAGGGGTTGTTACCTGATGCTGAAGTGTCCAAAAACCACGGTTGTAAGAAACATAGAAAAAAGAAAAAAAAAAAAGATTAAAGTAAAAACCTCCATAGAAGGAGCATCCACTTCCTTACCTGGCCTCCACATCATATCACCACACACCGTCTGAGCACTAGTACTGTCCTGATGCCACCAACTCATGGATCAGACTGAATTAAAGGGGTTTCTACCAGATCAGGCAGTAAACAAAATGTCTAGACCCGTCAGACCCAAACTAAACATTTTAGATCTCATTCTTCTGGGTTATAGTAAACAATCCATTTTACTCCCACAGAACTCGTCACATTTATTCTGAGGTAAGGCTTTAAAAGCGGGAGCAGACGGCACACGCGTCTTGCTTACTTGTCCCTTGATGCCCTGCTGGGTGATGAAGGTCTTCAGGGCACCGGTCTCTGAGTTCTGGGGGTAGCCAAAGTCCAGGATCTCTGAATAAACAAACAAATGGATAACGTTCAGTAATAAGAATAGCAACAGAGAACCCTGGCATGTGTTGTGCTGAAATAACCGAGCCCTGATGAATGAGAAGGGTTTACTTTGACTAGGACAGACCGATGAGAATAGAACATGTTTGTATGCTCCAAACTTAGACACAAGCTAAACTGAACCGCTGACTAAGCCGCTGCCTTCCACAAATCACGTCTCCTACCGTCCAGCAGCTCGTAGATGAGCACGAAGTTGTTCTTGATGTTCTCCTCGCTGATCTTGCCAAAGTAGGCCGTCATTACGTCGCACATTTTGTACAGGAACTCGAACACCATGGCCGCGTTGACGTTCTGCTTGGTGACGGCAGCCAGCCAGATGTTGGAGCGCTTGACGTGGAAGAAGCTGGTGCGGGCGATGTTGGTCACCGGGGACCGGACCTGCTGCCGGGCGTGGATCACGTTCACGCGGAACGCGTCCACGGCGTTACGCCTGCAACGCAAGGAGAAGCCAGAGAGAGCCTCTTTAGGTGAAGGGCTGAAACCCGCCGCTTTAATGCATCTTTTCAAGTCTTCAGGAAATACTTCTGCAACTTTAGAGGTTGATGTTTGCCGTTGGATACAACAGTTTTAGCTGCAGCGGCCAAAGCTACTGAGGGAAAACTCCCCCGTGATTAGCATGAATCGACAGACAGAGATCGGTGCAAGGACACGTCAAGGATGCTGAAGAGAGTTTAATTAACTGACACTTCTATTTAAAGTGTAAATCCACCAACATGGAAACAAAATTAATGTTTTGCTTTTTAAGGGAAAAGAAAACCTGCATATTATACCCAGTGTGCAGTGAAGCACTTTTTTTTTTTTTTTTAAATAAGGCTGACTGTCGACAAGTATAACTCAGTCCAGCTTTTATACGGCGCCTCGCAGACATACCGTAATTTTTGGACTATAAGGCCATTTAACATCCTTAAATTTTCTCAAAAATTTATTGTGCGCCTAAAATATGCCGTTGAGCTTACTGGCGGATTTTATGTGGTACAATGTGCTTAAAAACATGTTAAAATATGACTGATTAGCAACAAAGCCGCTCCGCTCAATGGATATTCTGAGTTTTACGGTACACTGCGTCACTACCTGAGGACTCCTGAACTGTCTACAAGACTGCCTGACTGTAATGTCTAAACTAGAAGCACATTCATTTAAGGCAGCCTGCACCCAGAGTACACGCTAGCAACAATAAACCTAGTAAATTAATTCAATATAAAAGTTACGGCCCTGTGACAGACTGGCGACCTGTCCAGGGTGAACCCCGCCTCTCGCCCAGTGAACGCTGGAGATAGGCACCAGCAACCCCCGCGACCCCATGAGGGATAAAGCGGTTTGGAAAATGGATGGATGGATGGATAAAAGTTACGTTTATTTTGGCCTTATGTTAGAAACAGGGCAGTGTAGTCCAACAACTCTGTCCTATCGACAGAGCTCTTCTCAGGAGAGAGCAACGTACGTGGAGGGGCGGAGAGATATTACACACTTTGGAAGAATATTTAATGCGTCTTATGGTGCGAGAAATACGCTACTAAAACCACTTACAGTGTCTGATTTTGTCATATCAGAAAGTTCACTGTATTTTATTGGGATTTTTTGGTGACAAACCAACACAAAGTTCCAACATTGTGAAAATAAAAAAAGTTTTCCAAATGTCTTACAAATAAAGAACCATAGAGTACACAGTTCATATATATTTCTACACCCTGAGAGAATACTTTGCTACAATAACGGCTAAAAATCTTTTGGGTGATTTCACAGCCGGCTTTGCATATTGCGAGGCGTTTTTCTGTTCCCCTTCTTTGCCAAGAAGCCCAAGCAGATTGGATGGAGACTTGTGAACATCCCAGACTTCTAAACTAGATCTGCGTCTGGACTTTGACTAGGCCATTCCAACACACGAAACGTTTTTATCTAAACCACTCCGCTGAAGCTCTGGCTGCATGTATAGGGCGGCTGTCCTCCTGAAAGGCACATCTCCAAAAGCTTTTCTTCCAGTAGTCTATATTTAGCCTCTTCCATCTTCCCATCAAATCTTGGCAGCCTCCGTCTCCGTGCTAAAGCAAGCCTGATTCTGCCACCATCAGGGTGCTGCACTTCTAATTTTCATGTTTCATATGTAGCTCCAACAGATACATTTTGGTTTCATTTGACCAGAGCACTTTCTTCCAGATGTTTGCCGTCTCCCTGAGATGTCCAAAACTTGGATATTAATGTATCATTTTCCCACCCATTTTTCGTTTAAACTCCACAACCATCTCCATGACCGGTCTGCGCTGCTCCTTGCTCTTCAAGACGCCGCTTGTCAACTAATGTTCTCCAAACCTCATGAGGACTTTACAGAACAGCTGAATTCATCCTGAGAGTTAATGGAAAACAGGTGGCCTGTGTTTAATTTGGAGACTTTTGAAAGTCGTTGGGTTGTACGGGTGGATAAATAAACGTTCACAACACATTTCCTGTTTTCATTCATTCAATGAAAACATTCTCAAACAGTGAAATCATTTTTCTCCTTTCACTTCTCTATTTTGTTTTTACTCTGGGTTGGTCCGTCCCTGAAAATCTTAATTCAATACAATGAAGTTTGCAGATGCTGCATAAAACCATTTAAAAAGTTGAAGCAGCGTTGATACTTTGGAAAAAACAAAAAACACAGCGAGCAACGTCTTAAAAACCAAGACTTTAAAAAGGAGTCCTTTTTTCCCTCCAGCCAAACACAGCTCCACTAAACACGCTATAGTGTTAAGGTTTCCGAATTTATAGATTTTTTCTTTTAAATGACCCCTCCCCCAAGGATGAGAACTGGTTTATACTGCTTAGGCAGCATGACACACCAAACGATATAAAATATGGGAGTAATTGTTTAATTCCTGAGAGGCAGGGCAGAGAAAAGCAGCGCTAGGTGAACCTTGGTATCCCATGCTCAGACTACATGCTAGGGCACTGGCTCAGCTCAAAAACAATATCCAGAGTATTCCTTGATTCCAGCCGCTTTAGGTCAGCAAGAGGTGGTCTAATTATCACCAATGTATGTAGAGGTGACTCATGCTTACAGGAACTGATGGGTATTTGACCATAGCATAAATGCTCATGCAGTTCAGGGGTCATGGGGGGGGACATTGATCGGTGGCCATGAGAGGGAGGAGTCATGCTTTTAAAGCTGCAGGAGCTCTTACCTATTTCTACATGGGGGGGCCAAGATGAACAGATGGAGGAAAATGGTTAAACAACAATGGTTAACAGGATAGATAAGGAGAAAAAGAAAGGCAAAAGAAGAAGAGGACAGACAAAAATGTACAAGACATTTTCGTGCATCATGTAGACAGAGTGAGAAACATGGTATATTGTTCATGATGCCATATTTAAAAGAGGTTAAAATCATTCATTTATGTTATATTCTACAGGCTGATAAAGTGTGTATTAGTGAATACAACACTGACTTCTAGCAGACAAGTCCTAACACCAAAACCGTTAGAGAGTTTTGCCTTTTCTGCAAAACTTTATATGAATTAGTGTTACTATAGTATTTTGCGCTGTTGGCATTTCCATATCCAGATGTTGCCAGATCTGAGGTGGCACCATCATCGGACAGGGAGAGTAGTTAATAATATGGTTTTTTTTCTAGTCGTACTGAAAGCACTTTACACTAGAGCCACATTCACTAACGTACACACATTCACACAGCGATACACAGATTGGGAGTAAATGCCTTGCCCAGGGGAACTTTCCGTCTGATTGCAAGACTACTACTCTACCCGCTGAGCCCCAGCCGCCTGACATGTCTGAGGAGCAATAACCACTCAACTGCCATAAGAAATAGTTTTTCACAGTATTTCTGAACGACCACTTCAAACTTTTAATGCCCTTTAGGTTTCGAGCACATTTAAGACTCTGCGCTGGATTATTCATCACCTTGCTCCTTCGGGCGATCAACACCACAACTGCTAAAAGCCAAAGCTATTTGTGGTTTCAGGGACAGCACAAAGAACTGCCACCCAACACTGGAGCTGCATGCTCACCGCCTTAAACATCGTTGAAATCAGACCTTCACTTCAGGCCTCACTGATCTTTCTTGGATGCAGCTAATCATGTTCCGGTTTTTATCCTACTCGGCAAGGTTTCCGCCGCATATAAATGATCGTGGCGCACTGCCACGGCAAAATAAGAGCCGCTACACCTTCAGAATTAAGTTACTGCTTAAAATATTTTAAATATGCTAAAACAAAGTATACGAGATATATATATATCCTATATTATGTATAACCTATATTTGTGCACTTATAACAACCATGAGTTTTAAATTCAATTAAATATGATGAAACATTGAACTGTAGCACCAAAACAATTCCCTGAATTTGGTTCACACACAGCTTCAGTCACTTATTCACTTCATGTGCCTCTGACAACTGGTTTTTGGTACAGTTTGTTTTATGTAGTGTGGATTCAGGCAATGTATTAAAATTAAGTCATTTTATAAAAAAAAAAAAAAAAAAAAAAAAAAAAAGTCATTTTTTTGTTAAACACATTTAATCACCATTTTTAATTACTTTTTGTCTTGGCAAAAGCTCTCCTACAGTCTGGGTCCCAAATGTATGAATAAATACGCAAATTAGATGATGACGTCATTTAATCTTACGAGTGTCTTGCATTGAATTTTGAATCAGTATTGTTATGGGTTCAAAAGATTGTGACGTCACCCAGAAAAACTGGCATCAGTAGCTCTGTCACCGTGGGGTATAAATGGGCTCCGTCTCATAAGTTTCTCTGTAGCGCATTGAGCTAGAACAGTGAGCTTTGCCATTTTCAGGTTAGCGATTTATACATAGTGTTTTAGACTAGTTTGTTAAGCTGGGGAGAAAGTGTAGCGGGTTGCCTTAGTTCTGGAGGCTAGCACATGGACCCATCCTGTCCTCCATTGCTTTGGCAGCATTGGCTTCAGGCATTGCTGAGTCAGCGGCTCGATGAACAGATAGGCTACATCAGGCATGCTGGCCTTCCTAAACCTCTGGTGATGAAGGGTGTGAGCAATCCTCCACCTCAAAAGATCGCTCCGTGGTGACATCACCAGCTATCGCCCTGGTCACTCTCCCTCATCCTGACCACAGCTCGTCCCCACACTTGGCCCTACGGCTCTTGGAACCGCCCATTTTGCAAATATGTCAGGGGTAATGTTATACCTTTACATCAGGGTGAGTTACCCTTTAATGATACAATCGCAAATTCAAAATGTAAATAAAATTATGCTTCTTTTGACACAGCTTCAGGATGGCTGTATTCATTAACCAAACCTCAAATCTGTAGTATTATCCAAGAAGATGTTTTTAACCAAACAAAAATTCGAAATACCTACCATTTTAGCCAAAATTTAAAAAGAGAGAATGAACTTAAATCCAGTCCCAATTAATAAACTTAGAATCCATGTTCTCATGAAGCTTGTTTGTTAGATTTAAAAGTACCTTTTGAAAATAATCCTTATAGCCTACATTACTGTATGTTTTAACTGGTCTAACAAAATGTTTTAATCTTAAATGTCAGTTTCATTAGCTGCAAGCAAAAAAAATACATACGATCAAAGACTAAATTATCTCAAATACTTTAAGAATTTTCTTTATAGTAAAAGGTTTTCTTTAAAGCTTCAAATGCTTTACCACATGAAAGTATTGTGGAAAATAAGCATTTCCATTTAACATATGGTATTAAACAAATCTTATCATTTGTGCTCAGCGTTCTTTATCACTGAATCCTGTGCATCTTTTTTTTGTTTGTTTCCATTCAATCAGCAGCCAAGGGGAGGCCTAATCTGTGTGTCATGTGAAACTAAAGCAAACTCCTGCAGCACACAGAAAGAGCTGTACTAGCTAGAATAGAAATATTTAAATCAGGGTTTATACAGGAATGAGTAACTCTAATTGAATGCTTTTTAATGACCCGCTGAAACCCTGTTAATGCATATTAAAGTTCACAATGACAACAAATATAAAAAAATGCAAATGCTTAAAGTATAATTTCCAGACAAATGAAGTGTCAACAGCATGTCCAACAGTATTAGAGGAGAAAAGCCATGCCTGAGGGCACTGTGTTTAGATTTGAGCAGTCCCTGGGAAGTTAAATGCCCACAGAGTTGCATGCTGATGAAGATTAAAATGATTTATCCCAGTGATATTGTTCCATGGGGGATTATCAGGTTTCTTTCAAGTCACAAGTCAGTAGGGAATTTAGTTTTCAACACAACAACACATAATCTTGTAATTTGAGGGTGTGGTTTGACAAACATGAGTGAACCAAATCCCTCCATCTGATGCTAGGGAAGGAAAACCAATGGTGGTCGTTTCCCCCCCACTGTCTACGACTGGATTTTACTTGAAGTAACTTGTACATCTGTACATCTGTAAGGGGACAGGATTGGGAGACTACTTTGTAAACCTAATGGCACCTTTAAAACCCTTTCACATGGAATCACATCGCTTTAAATACACTCCTGGCTTAGATTTGTCTCTGCTAGTGACACAACAAACATTTTATTTACACAGGTTCAGCGACATAATCCTCTGAGATCTGGGATAAACCCCAGCCGCTCCTCCCGTACATTAGGTTTCTCACTGAAGTTCCCCCAGAAAATCTAGGAGCAGGCTTGCTGCTGTGAGACGTACCCTATGTCATCTCGGTAGACGCGGGAGATGAGGACCTCCCCCTTGTGGTTGTAGATGAACAGTCCTCCGATCATTCTGGCTGCTGCTCACTCCCGGCTTGCCATTGTGAAAGCAAACTCCTCCTATGAAGAGACGGACATCAGGGAAGGAAACTGGCTCAGGGGAAAAAAAAAACAAAAAAAAAAACGGGATGATAGAGAAGTGAAAGCAGTGACAAGTGTGAGAGCGGCCAAGAGTACAGAGAGGCATTTGTCCCTCGTATCCGCTTTTTCGGTCTTCCTCTCCCTCACAAGTACTCCTCACTGACAGCCGATTACATCCTGCAGCTGCAGCACATTATCAGCTACTTCGTTAAACACATACACTTGACTTCCAATATTTGCCATCGAGAGTACTTCCAATCAGGAGATTCCTTGGTTTTCCAAGGAAGATTACCAGCAGATTATCAGTCGCCGGTTTGAGGCAGGTAGCTGGTTCTATACCCTACTCTCTTTTGGCTCCCGGACACTAAAACCATATGATCCATACCCCAAGACATTAGGTTTCAGGATCAACCTGCTTCTGTGGCACCATTGATCAGTATGTAATTTGGACCTGCAGTCACAGAAATGTGTCCTGGTTAAGAAAAATGAATTTTCTAGAAAGAGGGGAAAAAAAAAAAAAAAAAAAAAAGGGATGAAGGACATCCTTGAAATTTCCTGAAGAAAAAAAAAAAAAAAAGGAGAGAAGCCCCTGAAATCATGGCGTTATTTAAATAACAGGACGTCAACGACAAATGTTAGATTTGCAATTTATATAACAAAAATCATGACCGATTTATCGTCAAACCAAAACGGGGGTTTCATCGAGGTTATATCGCCGTAGTCAAGATGTCTGCTCATTCAGGCCATTCCTTGACGTTCTGGAGTTCCTTCGTGCTACTTTGCTACTCGGCAGTTTTAGCAGTATGCCACCGACAGAAGATTCGTTTGAACCATCTTTAAAATTTCGTCAACGAAGGCCTGACCTTCAGTGAGATTAAAAAAAGTGATGGAGAACAAACCGAGAGAGCTAGCGGGCTAATTTAGCTAGCCATAGCATGTTAGCTGTCGACACTGCCGAGCCAAGCGGATTTTTTTTAACGGGCTTCCGGTGAGAGGAATACGGGGCTGAAAAAAAAAATGACACGACAGGTTGTCATAAATCATTAAAAAAAGTTATCAACACGTTTGCTGCTGCTGCTGTTTCGGGATAGAGGGCATAGTTGGCGCATACACGAACTGGAACACCGCACATTGTCCTGCTTAGTGAAACAAAATGCCTTCTTTCCGTTACCACCGAGCGTAGCGCTGCTAGCTTGACGGTAGCTGCTAACGTTGCTAATGTTAGCATACCCAAAATTTAAAACAGTCGCCACGGTTGAGCGGCGACGAACGAGCCCGCCGCTTGATCGTTTCCACCGAAGGAAGGTCGCATTTCTGCACTCACCCCAATTATTTCACGAAAGCCGCCCCTGCGTGGTGCCCGGTTCCGCTTCGTGTCCGGCGTTACTCCCCAGCTCTCAGCCCGTTCCCTGCCGCTCCGGGAGCTGTCAGCTGACCCGCCGTCCTCACGCACGGCCGTTCCGCTGTGACAGGAAAAGGCGCGGCGGCGGCGGCTGGAGCGCTGCTGCTGCACAAACCGCACCCAGGCCACGCTATGATAAGCAAATGAGCAGCTAATTGGCGTTATGCCTCCTAGACATTGGCCGAGGAGCTCATAAGTTATTCGTGACGGCGAACTTCGTCTAAAACGAAGCGATCTTTAACGGGTTAGAAATATTAGCGAGTTGCAATTCACCAGACGAGCCAGAGAGGGACCCGCAGGCTGTTAATATTTAATAGAGTAACACAAATAATTTGCATTTAGTGTTAACGTAAGAAATATTTAGATATTCCTGCTCTCAATGTGTGATTCATTGATATACTATCCTGTAGCTCAGATGATGGTCTTACAAAACTGTTTCCTGTTTTTCTTCTTCTTAGGGGGGGGGGGAAAAGCAACATCAGCTCAATGTACAAGTTTTTCCACCTGAACCCACAGAAAACTGTTTGCACAGGGTCATTCAGTTCTGAGGCTAGTTTATCTGCACACATACTGCTCTTTTTATACCCCCCGACACACACACACACACACATCTGCAAGCCAGGCTGCCCAACCTTCACATTCCTGCTGGAGGGCAGTCTGGAATCCACTGCTTTTAAATGCAAATATGACCAGAGCCCTGGAACCCCCCCTCTTTCTTATTCTCTGAATCACAAAGAAAACATCCGACAAAGCAATGCATTTATCATAAAACTATATTTATAAATAAAAAGACATTTCTCCTTGATAAAAAGAGTAGTGTGAAAGGCATGGTAAGAAATTGTCCACTATACATCATCATGAAACTCAAAGTTCTCTGGTTAGCAGATAAAATCTAACATCGTAGTGTAAAAAGGACTCTTAATGTTCAATGCTCCTTGTTAGGCTTCAAAAATGAACCTAGTTGTGGCCAACTATGTATATAGTAGGGTTGTCAAAATAATTGATCTCTCAATATTATCAATACTTAAAAAAAAAAACAGCAAAGCTGATATAAACTGACCCATTCACGTTTGCCCAAATAGTTGCACTTATTCCGACCACAGTGCTACAATAATGGACACCATTTAGAACTGCATGACTTAATCAAAGGTACATACTCCCATATAGGAGAGTAACACATTCTATCACTTATCCACTGCTTTGGTAAAATAAAGAAGTCACACATAAATTGTCAATTTTCTAAATGGGGGTTGAATTGTCCCCTACTTTTTGTTTTTTTGTTAAAGTTAAGCATTTAGTAATTTAATATTTTTTTTGCTCTAAACCAGAAATAAAACCGTGCCATTAAAAAAAAATCACTACTGTATAGCAAATAGTACGGAGTTTGAAATGTAGTATTGTGACAACCCTAGTATATAATAAAACAAATGCCATATTACAGTACAAAAACTGCAATTCTACATACAAAATGTATAATTTCTTTCCTCCTCTGTTATGCCAAGCAAATATTCAAAAACATTTGAATCAAAGTTCATGTTTAGTGTTCTTCAGCTTTTTTCCCCCATTGTTAGAGGTCATAGTGCAGACTAAAAGAACGGGGGAGAGGGGAGGGGGGGCTGAACTTAGTTTTGTTTTTTTGACATGGAGAGCAGTGGGAGTGGACAGAAGAGATAAGGAAAGCAGAGCAGAGGTGGGGAGAGTAAAGAGCAGCACAAATGAAAAGCGTCCGCGTGGATTTGAGCTGAGTCATCTTCCCGGTTGAATGTTTCCACCAGATCCTCAAACAACCCCCTCCCCCTGAAAAAGACACTTTGGTTCCATCTTGAGCAAGGGTGTTTCTTCACTGAAGAAAGTATGGGCATTACTACTTGGGAGAAAAGCACAAGTGATGAGGACATCTATTTTTTTTTTTTTTTTTTATCAGCATGCAAAACTGGATTGGTCTTCTGCTTCTGGAAAAGTTATCAAAACCTTGAGATACAGCTTTTTTTGCAATCTTGCCTGGCTCCTTTGACATGTCACGATGTCCTCCTCACCCAAAAGGGCGATGAGAACATCCAACCTGCTACTTTATTACAAACTCCCAACACATTGTCACATCACGTCAACAAAGAACTCTCCGGCGTTGCCCACTGCCATGCGCAGAGACTGGCGCGACGCCGTCAGCTCGGGAGGCACAGACGTCAGCTCCCTGCCCTTTGGAGCGCCGGGCGCAGCGGTGGACAGATGCGCGGGCTGGGGGGGCAGCCCGGGGGGCCCGTAGACCAGACCGGGCCCGTAGGCTATAGAATGGGAGTTGGCACTGCGGTGGCTGACAGAGCTACGGATGCTGCGCTCACTGGGGGGGGCCACTGAGCGCTCGCTGGGAGCTCTGTGGCTCCTGATCTCGGATTCGCTGCCACTGCCGCCGGATTTACGGCCCTCGTTCTTGCTGCAGTTAGAGCCACTGCTTCCTGTTAAAGGAATAAAAACAGACAATTAAAAGAAATAGTTTTATACGATTACCATAAACCATTTCCAAGAGCAAATATTTTGCTGTTTAAACTGTTGAGATTATTGTTGTAATCATTCATGCAGACTGAAAAACCTTTGTAAAGATGTTTAAAAATCCTTAAGACAAAACCTTTCACTACAGCATTATTTCATAAGAAAAAAAACTTAAAAATTGTATCTTTACCCTTTAGTACATTTATAATCTCATGTTAAGAAATAATTGTCTTTAACAGTAGCTGGTGTACAATTACTAGAACATTAATAATACACTGCAAAAAGGAAACTAGAATTAAGTGATTTTTTCTTGAAATCAGTGTATTTTTCCTTGATCTGAGCAGGTAAATAAGTCTATTTGCCAATGGAATAAGATTTTTGCACTTAAAATAGGAACAATTCATCTCCATCATCTTATTTCAAGTGCAGGGTATCTAATTATCTTATTTTAGGGGTAAAAACACTCATTCCATTGGCAAATAGTCGTATTTAGCTCCTCAAATCAAAGGAAAATATACTCATTTCAAGAAATTTTTACTTACTTTTAGTTCCCTTTTTGCAGTGTATACCTTCATGATGCAATTAAGCACTTTTCAGACAAATATTCACCACATGTTTTTTTAAGATGATGGGATTTTCTAACAATTTAGGTAAGGGCTAGTTTATCTTTAAATTACATACAGTGAACAGGGAGATTAGAAAAAGATCTCAAAAGTCCCCTTCAGCAAATAGTGGCATCTAGAGGTCACCAAATCTCCATAACCATTAGACACCATCTACATGCCAACCGGATGTTTAGTTATTGTGTGAACCCAGAAAAAAAAATGATCCTATGATCACACATATAAAGGGTGTAAAGTTTGCTAAACTCAACTCTGACCTTATCAAGAACCATGTTGGTCAGATTATGATATGATTTAGCTTTTCAGCAAATACTGTCCAAGTGTGTCTGGCGTGAAACAAAGGATGAATATGTGGCCATGACCTGGGCCTTTAGTGCTGTGGGGCTGTTTCTCTTTCAGATATCCGGTGGGAACCTTGTTAGACTGTATGGCAGCATGAAAGTCTTTAAAAAGCAGGTCATTTTAAAATAAATGGCAGATCAACCCTGGATCTCAACAGAGATCCACAACCCTAAGCGTCTTTTTCATCAGACTGTCCAACAACAGAGTGTCTTCAGTCAGAGGCCTTTTCAGATCTGCTGTAAGAGAGACCACTACAGGAGATCCTTCCTGCCTGCTGCCATCAGCATCTACAACAACTCATGGAGGAGACCCCTATAATATGATCTATAAAAGCATTTAATTTCCCTTTCTGATTAATAAAGTATTTTTGAATTGAATCAGACTTTTTTTAGACATCAAATTTATAACACTGAATTTTTATCCTGTGCAATTATGTAATTTTTCTAAACTTTAAATCTGCCAGCAAAAACGTGCCTGCAGAAATTCACCTGCAAATGTGTTGACCTACTGGTAACTCAAGTCAACCAAATCAGCACTGGATCGAGTCAAGCGGCTTTTAGACAATCAAAACACCAAGGTACTAATTGACAGTCATTTGCGTTTTGTTATTTTCTCGTCTAATCATACTGGGTGAAATGTTTGCCTGGCCTGATGACAGCTAGTGCGTAATTTGCGTAATTTGATTGATTTAAAGTCACTCAAATCGATCTTGGGCTGATTGCTATGGCTTGAGTCACCAGAAGGTCCACACATTTGAAGTTTTCAGGGAGAAATTCTGCAGCAGAATTTTTGCAGGTGAAATTTTTAGTTGCCAAATTTGCAGGAACTATAGGTAAGATATTTACTGTAAAATCAACCTAAATCATTCTCATTTGTCTCCTGGGATGGAAGTAACTTTCCCTATAAACAATCTGTCCTCTCCATCGACAATGTCTTAGTCAAATTTTTCTCCTTTCAAACCTACAGGTACGGTCTGGAACTACTTCAGTTCAGAGTGTAGCCCATGTTTACTTCCTGGTTTCTGAGCCAATCATAAGCATTCCCAGGGTTCCCAAAACAGAGCGAAGCATTTGGTATTTTATTCTGGCAAAAGAGCAGCAGCCTGGAAACATGGAAGCCAGTAACATGGAAGCGGACCAGAAATAGAAGAGAAATCACATCATAGACCTGTCCTGTGGAAGGAAAAATTCGGTGCCACAACGGACCATGAAAGGCATTGTGTATGTGTTGTTCCGATGTTAACCACTAGGTGTCATTGTTACTTATTGTTCCTTTAAAGTAAAACAAAAATCACATACACAACACCACAGGATAAAAATTAAGTGTAATAAATGCAAATTATATATATATATATATATATATATATATATATATATATATATATATATATATATATATATATATATATATATATATATATATATATATATATATATATATAAAAAACAAAAGTGAGACTATATTTCTTCCATAGTAATGGTTAATCCATAAAACAGGACATGATTTAAACAGATTTCGTCAGGAGGAATGGTCTTTCATTTTATGCTCCAACCTTGTGAAACGTTGGAGGCAAAGACCAAGCAAGACCTGTATTATTGTCAATCAAAGGTTGTACAAACTATAACTGCAGCGGTACCAACAATCGTACCACCAGTTGTTGTTTTTTGTTAAAAAATATGTCAACATGTTTTTTATACCCCACTAATTTTAAACTTACCATTTATCTTCCTTTAATTTTTTTAATGTTTTTATTTTAGTGCTTTTTATCTTTATATAAGCATTAGCTTGATCATTTCTACCATTTATTTTTAATGTGAAATAATGTTTGGTTGGTTAAATAAATGCACTCAAAATAAAAGTTAGATTTAAAATCTCTGTCAGTGATAGGTTAGGCTTTTGTAATACAACAAGAAATTTGTTTTGAGGCTTTTAACACATTTGATCAGTCCACATCTGTGCATGAATTAAAAATATATAGTTGCACTGTTAACTACAGCAAATATTTAGCCTTCACAAAAAGTTCTAAAACACACTTGTGTTTTAAAACAAAAGTGTTTTACAATTAAGTAGTGCTTTGTGTTGTCTTGTAAACTATTGACAAGCAGATTTGAAACTGTAGTGCACAAGAAAAAAAGGGTGAAAAAATTAAGAACGCACGTCTAAGGTGTTGTCTCTGTGCGTCCAGCTGTTGCTGGTCTGTAAATATCTCAAAATGGTAAGCAGACGCCTCATAAAACTACAAAGCCTGCTTTTCCTCAGCCAGACATTAAATACACAACATTTCACGGCTTAAATAGGGCCAGTCTGGCCTTTACTTCACAGGTTTCCCCCCCATTCCTCACAGAGCCGAGCCGTGTCTTCTAAAGCCAATCAAAATAGGCCATCAAACCTATAAATGTCTTCAAAGTGTGAATACGAAAACCATTTCATTCAGATGTGGTGGAGCAAGAACACAACAAACAAACAGGCAGGAAAACGGGCTCCCAGGACGCAAACTGGCTGCTTATGTGCCATACCCTGAAAAACCTGGATATCTAACAGGATGTCTAACAACATTGAAGAGTTACTTTATCATGAATGTGAACATAAATGTCCCTTCAGGCAGTAAAGAAGTAGGAAAAAACCAAACAACATACCCACCACGGAAGGGTAAATGCAGGAGAAGTTACCTGGATGTTTACCCAGATCCTGTCTGCAACCAGAAGCTCCAGGACTGCAAATGGCTCGTCACTGTTTCTTATTAACTTTGGCCAAAAATTATAAGGAACTAGCCAATGTTTTGAGATGTAAAGGTATTAAAAACATCTAGCTTTAGCAGTTTTCCCCTAGGCATTTTAATGGAACATAAGCATAACATTTCCATAAAGAATGACACTAAAGTGTAAGGAATCTTCTTTTGTTGTGGTATATTTTTGTCTTTAGGCTAAAAAAACTATACTTTCTGATGCAATTCCTCATAGGTAACCACACCGCTGTTTTTCACTTGTGTGCTTCTTATCCTCCTGATAAGAAGCAGCCATGTTCCCAAACTGAACTCACCGCTGTGCTGGCTCCCAGCGCTGCCGGCTGCTGGCCCCCCGTGGAAAGGCTGCGGCAGGTCATACGGATGCGGAATGGGGAACTGATAAGGCAGAGGCATTGGCCAGGGAGCAGCGCCTGGGTGGGGTAGAGGTGGCACTGTGTCCTGGTCTGAGGCCCCCCCACTGGAACCATCGTGGTCTTGTAGGGAGAGGTGGGCCATATCTGAAGAAAACAAGGACATCATTAGATTTACACTTCCACCGTGTTCTCTCCTTATATAAAATGTAAGTACACAATGAAGCTATGTCCACTTACTGCCACAGAGGTCCCCAAAGACATAGTAGCACTGTTCAGAAAAGGTTATCTTATTAACAGTGTGCCGTATGTAGCCGGCTTTCAGCAGGTTGCTGGCGTATTTACGTGCTTCCCGACGATCTGAGAACCCTTCTACATGATGGAAGAGCCAGTCCACCACATCAGACCCTGGGATAGAGAAGGCCAAACACATTTTTAGAAGACAAACACAGGTCTCAAATGTTAAACTGACTGCAAGCTTCTTCTTTGATTAGACAACATTTACACAACATTCTTTAGTAACAGTACCTAGTTACTATGAAATATGAGAAATCAGGAAGGAATCCAAAAAGCGTTCAGGCACTAAAGACAATCCTGAATTACAAATGGAGCAGAGAAAACTTAGAGAAAGTATGAGCGAGACCATTCAGATCATCTACCCTGCCTAGCTAAATGACAATGCATGATGTGCGTTTGTAGTCAGCTTCCCTGGGTCAACACCTTGCAGAACCACCTTTTGTTGCAACTGCATCTGCAAATCCTTCAGTAAATATGTCTCTCCTACATGCATAGACTGCAATGTTTACCCATTTTATTTTTCTTTGCTAAATAGCCCCAGCTCAGTCAGACTGCACCCGTAAAAAATCCATTTAGATGTCTTGCAATTAAAACATAATTTAATTCAGGTCTGCATGTTTACTTCGCCCTTCCAACACATAAATATGCTCTAAACTGTTCCATATTAGTTGTGGTATGTTTCAAGTTACTGTCCTGCTGGAAGATTAACCTCCATCAAAGTCTCATTTATTTGCAGCCTCAAGAAGGGTTTTCGTACAGGGTAAACCTGAAATGAGTTAATTTATCCTCCAGTGAACTCTGAACAAATTTCTCTGCACATGCCTTAAATCTAATAAAGCATTCCCACAGCACAATGCTGCCACCACCATGTCTCTTTTTGTCTCAATAGGTCCTTTTCCATTAAAAGCACCAAGATTTAGTCAAACCAAAGTCTAAGGCTTTCTGTGTTTTCATTTGCTAAGGGCCATTTATGTAAAATGATGTGTGGTGAAGTTGTGAGGAAAAGTGCAGTACCACTCCAGTCCAGTGAGCGGCGGCACAAAGACACCATAGGTCATAGAGACAAAGGCAGACTGAGAAGCTGCATCTGTATCCTCCTGCTACTCATCCGGACTCTGGATAAAACAGGATGGACAACTTTTGTCCAGTAACCCCTTTTACAATGATCCTACCTTATTCTGCCTGCTTGGTTCAGTCAGGTTTTATTCTATTCTACTCCTGTTGGTATAAATGAAAATAAAGCACAGCTTCTCTCTGCAGGGGGCAGAGTGGAGCAGAGCAGGGGAGCAGACAGACTGATTGCCTCACAGAGTTAAATTTAGAGTTTAATGAGAAGGGTATTTGTCTCATCCATGGCACAGATAACCAGGGGGATTTTTCAGTACGATACCGCAGACTTTTGATGGGAGCAAAATTATCTTTCTATGTTACAGGACATACGCGCTGTGTAGATGTGGCTCCGTTTTCTCTACTTCTCCTGCAGCAGAAGAAAAGTAGAGCCAGCTTGCTCCTATCTGATTTTGGTTATTAAATACAGGGCAGCCATCTGTGGATTGTGAATAGTAAACGAGTTCACAGTCCACCAATTTAGGTTCAGATGAAGAGTTAGTCTTCAGGAAATGTGTGTTTTTTGTGCACAAGGAAAATTAAAGGGATCCGTTGGATCATTAGTGCTAAAATATCAGTTTAAATACAGAACTGTGGCAAAACAGTTTACAATTAACCTAAAACACAAAAAACATCCAGCCAAGATTTTCACATTTGATATTTGATAGGCAGATATTCCCCACTAACTTATATTAACACTTTATATTAACTTTTCAGCCACAATGAACAGATCCAGTCAGCAGGACATCACAGAGGATCTAGCCGACAACACGCGGCAGCAACGGGGGTTTCCCCCTGCAGCTTCCCGGTGAGACCAGCCTGTCAGTGGGTCTCTGCCGCTGACAGGCTGGATATTGTGACGTCTGAGCAGAATTAAAAGTGACTCAAAATCCTGATTAACTGTCTGCACAGATGAAGTTTGGAAGTGTACTTTCTCGCACAAAAACATTTTAAAACTACTTTTTCTTATAAATTAAGGTTATAAAATTGATAGGTTTGTAAACTAGTTGACTCCTTACTGTTCCTTACTCCCCCTTGTGGCCGACAGTATTTCTGGCTGCACGCAACCCCGCCCCCTCAGAAAGCACTGGGAAAGCAGAGCAAAGTACTGGGTCGTTTGAGGGACCTATAAGCTCTGGGACAGTGAAATGTGCATGGAAACGCTACCCGAGATGTGAAAAGCCCCGGGCTTTTTAGTGGCAATGGAAAAGACGCTATTGGAGCAGATTCTTCCTCACGTTTGTCTGTCCTATCAGGGTTTTTGTTCTTGCTTCTCTTCCACAAAATCAAGATTTGTGGAGTGCAAAACTCTACCCTACCCTACCCTATTTCAATTCTCCCACCCGAGCTGTGGATCTCTGCCGCTCCCCCAGAGTTACCATGAGCCTATTGAGTAGTTTATGCTTGCCTTGCTTGGCCTTTCAGTTCACATGGTTGGCCGTGTCTTTATAGGTGTGCAGTGGTGCCAATCTATTTAAATTTTCAGATGGGAGATTGAACAGATCTCTGTAAGATGTTTAAAGTGTAGGATGCTGGTTTAATAACCAAACACTACTTTAAACTGACCTATCTGCGGTCTTCCTTGGTCTACATGATGCTGGTCGTTTACTGATGTTCTCTGACAAACCTTTCCTTTCTCTACGGTTACGCTCTACTTTGTGTTGAAACGTAAATAAAAGGTTGAGAAGTTCAAGGGGTAGAAATATTTTGTGAGGAGCTGTATATAAAGTGACCTCCCCTCCTCTGATAAACATACCAATAAAGGCGTTGGCGATTGTTATCTTGAGCCACATCCTGTCCCGCACCTCCAGACCAGACTCTGGACAGGCCATAGCCTTAGCAACCGTTGCCATGTCGCTATGGATCGAGAGATGAAAGTCATCAAATCCTGGGGAAGACAAGACGACAAATATTGGTTTACAAAAAAAAAATTTTAAGTAAGCACAAAACCATATCAGCCCACTTTGTGCGAGGAACTGAGCTACATTCTTGTTTTTCTTCCAAAGCGATTGCAGAACCGCTCACTTATGCTACTGAGACAAATGCAAAAAAAAAAAAATGTTGTTTTGGAATTTGCCTTGAATAATGTTTGGTTTCCTGTAGCCTGAACTGAAATGCTGTGCTGTTTTTGTTGAGGCTTTAACAGTTGCTACAGCCAGGTAATTGTTCCAGCCAAACAGCTTAGCAGCTTTAAAAAGCCTGACTGTAGAAAATGCATTCCTTAGAACAGCTTTCTCACTCATAAATCATTAAACCGAGTCTCACCGCATTCCAAGGTTGAATATTGTGATAGAGTAAAACAATGTTGTGTGCATGGATAACTTCCACCCTTAGATGTAAAGCATTCTATAATATTATACACTAAACAAGCTATTCCAATGCTAATCTGAGAAGGACTGACTAAATCCCGTCATTAATCCTTTTAACAGCAAATTTCTTTATTCTTTCTCTGTTGCTGCATTTGATTTAAAGCCAACATTACAAATCGTATAAAAATGTACTGCGTGCAACTGTACGACACAGATGTGTAGTCTTAAAGCGATAATCTACAGAAATCCTAATCAGATCACAAGCTGGTTGAAAACTGCGCTCAAAGAGGAAACATGTTTCTTCTAGAAACGAAGCCAAAACTTCCCAGTTGTTTCCAACGATTACAGGGAAGATTAAGCTTGTGAGTTATAGCTCAGTTTGGGGAAGAGTTATTGCACAGATGGGAGCTGTGGGCCTGAAAACTGGAACAGAGAGCAGTCCCAGGAATGCAGCATAAGGGCGAGGCCACACTGTTTCAGCAGCATGTCAGGGAGAGATGATGGTATTACTGCATTTCTAAAAGTCAGAGGGTAGAGGCTTCACGATAGCAGAGTCGCACCCCTCTTACATTGTGGAGCCTGAATGTGACGACAGTCGTTTTGAATGAAAATGAACGACAATGACGAGCCACAGCAGGCAGCTGCGGGGGGTGATATGACTCACTTTCAGTCTCTGGAATGGAGCTGCTGATGGAGGAGCTGGTGGAGGTGACCGTGCTCATAGAAGGGCTCATGCCATACGGGGGGTAAACGCCGGTCATGGCGGCTGTGTGTGACACCCATGCAGCAGGGTCAATGGGCCGAATGGGCTCGCCTGTTAAACAGAAGGAAAGCGGTTACAGCGGTTCAAGTTGAGGCCAAAACACGTCTAAGAGCTTTATAACAGGCTTCTGTCATGTGGAGAAATCTAATTAAAGACACTTAATAGGCAAAATAATTAAACTAGACTCTTGCATTAAATTCATTCACATCACTAAGTCATAAAATTGCAACATTATTGTTGAATATTGTGACATTAATTAACCCAAATCTCCCCCCCCCACCCCGTTGCCATCTTGATCCCCACAATGTCTCCAATAATTCCCTAAAAGTTTCAGAAATTCAGCCACTTTATACAAATAAGTAGTTAGCATGAAGTGCGCTAACAGACCTTTCAACTGGTCAAACATAAAACCCAGGCCACATGTATTACTAGATTTTAAATATAAAAGTGTAAACGTACTTCACTTGAAATATAACAGCTTATTAGATTCTGCATGCTGCAGTTCTTTACCATTGCAATATCGCACACACTGAAAGTGTGATGATGATTCAATATGTCGTGAAACTCTTAAACCTATAATTTCCAATGAAAAAAAACATCACTTTTGCACTTTTGGCATATAGACTGCTAAACAAAATCAAGGTAGCTCTTTCAGAACACATCAGATCTCAATTGGGGGAAACAAAACCTGATTCAGAATGGGCAACAAAAGGAATTAGGAAACAAAAGGATGCCACATCATTCGATGAAAATAATCAACCCACAGAGGGCTTAATCTGAAGTCCCAGAAAATATGAAAGTAAAAAGATTGATGCAGCAGACCGGTCCAATTTGCTGAAACATCATTGCAGCAACTCGATATACTCCTGCCACACGAGGCTGAGCATCATCATGCACCAGGAGGAACCCAGGACCCACTGCACTGGGGGAGGGTCTAAGTCTTTGTAGGGCTTTGGCAGAACTCGTCCTGTTCCTCCTTGCACAAAGGAGCAGATACCGAATGGGTCAAGGACCTCTGACGGCCCTGTCCAGCTCTCCTAGAGTTACTGGCTGTCTCCAGAAAACTCCTGCATGCTTTTTGAGACTGGAAGACACAGCAAACCTTCTGGCAATGGCACGTAGTGATGTGTCGTCCTGGTGGAGTTGGACTGCTTGTGCAACCTCCATATGGTCCAGATATCACCTCATGCTGCCTACTAGTTAAATACAAATTTACTGAACAGCGGTCAAAAGAATGAGGAGAGGAAAAAAGTTCGTGGCCTCCACCTAAAGGACCCTTCCTACTCTTGGAGAAGTCTCATTTCTGCCCCTTTAGTGCATCTGTTGCTAGTTTAAGATCCGACCAGCCGACACTGATTAATAACCTCCTCTACTACTGAACTGACAAGATCCACAAGTTTCACTCACTTGTTTTTATACTTAAAATGTTAAATTAAAATGTGTTACTTTTATTCTTTTGAACAGTGTATTTCCCAGCCTTTCTAAAATAACAGAAAGAAAAAAAGAAACTTACTCCTGGGAAGAGCAAAACAGCTTCGGGGGTTTGGGTCCCAGCACTTGGCAACAGTCAGAGTAATGGGCCTGTTCGAAACACAGACAATCAGCACTAAATATAACCAGAATATAATCATTTCCAACTTTTACAGACTCCTGTTTTATTGGTATAATTATGTGCAGCGTATCCATGATTGCGACTGACCCTGGCTTGTGCACGATGTCCCTCAGCACCCGGACTGCATCGTCGTTACTCATGTTCTCAAAGTTTACGTCATTCACCTACGCGAGGAAAGAAGGTCACAGAATCAAACAGAGTCAGACTGTCTGCATTTTGCCTAGAGCAGAACACACTATAAACTCATTTCCCCACTACAGCTCCTCAGTTGTGCCAATATATCCCCCTGTGCAAAGTCATTATTCGGAATGGCCTCCTCTCCAAAGGGGGGGACCATATAAGAATTTGAAAAAAAAAAAAATGTTACCCAGTAAAGAGTTTTTACAAGATATTTAAAAACAATGAACAAAAAAAACAAACAATGACAAAAGAAGAACGGTGCAGAGAAAAGACCCTAACAGATATTGTGGTTTAAAACCAGCTGTAATGGCATACTGTTAAATGCACGCAGGGACGGACGGAAACAAACTCGTCTCTGTGTAAATTAGTCACCCAAACCCTTCAGGAAATCTATTTCTCTTTAAGGTTCTTTCACATATTCACACCTGCAAGAGCATGTCCCCAGGCTCTATGCGTCCATCTGCAGCCACAGCTCCTCCTTTCATAATAGAGCCAATGTAGATCCCACCGTCTCCTCTCTCATTGCTCTGACCCACAATACTGATGCCCAAGAAGTTGTACTTCTCTGTGAAAGGGAAGGAAAAAAAAAAAAAAAAACAGATTAAAAACTCGTAAAGCAAGATCCAGTTGATTAAATGGTGAAAAATTAAGACTTACCCATGTTAAGAACTACGGTGATGATGTTCAGAGACATGGTAGAATCTGTGATGCTGCTGAACGAGGAAGACTGCAGAGGACGTAAGAAAATGGAGTAATATTTAGGGGGGGAATAATAACAATAATATAAAAGAAACATTTAAAAACTAGCCTGGAAACATTCATCAGCACGTCTTTAATTGAAAAGCTGTGCACTACTTAAGAGGAGCGTGGCATCTCACCCTGTCCATATTGGAAGCCTTTGGTTTCCGTCGGCGACGGCGGTGTCGTCTCATTAACCTAGACGAGCTCTGCTCGGTGGAGCTGCTAAACCTAACAAGGCAAATGTAATGGTAAATATGCAACACATTGTTTTTACAGTATACATACAAAAATACATTAGAACTATTTACCCATTTATAAAAAAAAAAAAAACACATGACATAACGAGCCACTGTGTGTCCAACAGCAGTATTTACACTGCAAAAACTGAATTAAAAATAAGTAAACATTTCTTGAAATTAGTGTATTTGCCCTTAATTCGAGCAGGTAAATAAGATGATATGCCAATAGAGTGAGTATTTTTACACCTAAAATAAGATAATTAGGTAAACTACACTTGAAATAAGATGATGAAGATGAGTTGCTCCTATTTTAAGTGCAAAAATCTTATTCCATTGGTAGATCATGTAAACTTGCTGCTCAAATCAAGGACAAATACACTAATTTCAAGAAAGTTTTACTTAAAAGGTATACTATGCAACCGGGGTTGATTTTCCAGCGAGGCTCCCCCCAGAGGGCGAAAGTAAAAGTGCACTGTCGTAAAGATGCTCAGCTGTTCTGGTTTCTCCGTCAAGCCAGGCGCGGTTGTTTTGAGCTTAGCAGACAGGCGAACACAACGGAAAGTGGAAAAAACGGCAGTACAAACAATGACTAACACAGTCAAAATATAAACATCAGGGTTTCCCGCAGCGCTATCTTGGCGATAGATAAAAAATAAAATAAAGAAATAAATAATAATAATAATAATAAAACTTGATATGCTTGCATGTTTATTTGACGTTAACACGCGGTTCTTTGTTGTTGCTTTCGCGCGTGCATATAGTGAATGGCAGGGCAAAAACACATGGAGTTCTCGCCGTAAAGCAAGACCGACTATCGCGGTCTTGCAGAGACTTCTGAGCCTGTGGGTGCAGGCCGAGGGCTCCTGTACGGTATTTCCCCCACAGACCCCCAGGGCGGCCGAGAAAACCTTTGTTCGACCTGAAATGACTCATTTAATCATCCAAAACGGTATGGAACACATTAATTAACTGAAAAATGTTGCATAGTATGCCTTTAAGTTTGCTGCCAAGTCAAACTGTTATGAATCAGCCAAGACAACATCCTGTTTTTTTTTTTTCATTTAAGAGCCATGTTCAAGGCAAAGATCTTTCGTTACTTAATGAGAAATCTTGTATGCTGATGACGCTGTTATTTCTTGGCTACAAGAAAAACATGAAATCTTCAATTTTCTAACGTGGGTTTCAGACTTTATCCTATCAGGTGAAGAACGGAGTCATCATAAAAACTAAAAGGCATGCTGAAAAATCAGCTTCTGACTTGAACTGGCCCTTCTCAGGCCCGACTGGTGACCGAGCAGTTGGAAACATAAACATCTGACACCATCCATAAGCACCACCACGTACCCCCTGCCCTAAAGCACTTTAAATAAGAAACGGAATCTGAGTCTGATCGGACCTCTTCCCCCTGACATAAACAACGAAGTGCATTTCCTAAAATTCCCGCCGAGGCCGCTCGGGACATCTATATTCAGCGTCGGACCTGCTGGTGGCGTCGTCGTCCTCTGAATCAAAGCAGGACGTGGACTCCAGCTCGCTGCTCATGAAGGATGAGCAGCTGTCGTAGTCGGCGGCTCCGCGTCCCAGCGCTCGTGATGAATATCCGTTCTGCCGCCCACCTGCAGCAGGGTGGCATTTATCACAACTAAGTGGTCGCACTCCAAAACACAAAAACATAAATAAAACAACATTAAAATGGGCATTAACCTTCCCGTGTGGGTGCCGTTTATTGAAATACAGCCAAGCTTCGCTCTGACAACAGCTGTTTCTAGTGCTAATAAAGTTACATTTAAAGCTTTATTTTAGTTTTTACAAAACAACAATGCTTAAACTTGGAATTCTTTTTATCTGTGTTGCGTTCAAAAAAAATATTAAAAACACTTAGAAAACCCTTAGAAATAATTTACTGAGTTGCTCAAGGGTCTTTATCTTAATAGCGAGGCAACTACAGTTATCTGTATGTGCGATTGAATAAATCCAGCTTTGTGAACACAACAAACTATGAAGACTCTGGACAGGCTTTCTGACCGTGCTCGTTGTTTGTGTGCTTCCGTCTCGGCCTCTCCCTCTCCCTCTCCCTGTCCCTCCTTTGCGACACAATGGAGCCGGTTTCTGTGTCATTGTCCAGGCTGTCCCGCCCGCTTGCTGCTTTCCCACTGAAAACGGAGAGAAAGCAGAAGAGAGAGAGACCAAGACACAGAATTAGTCCTCGTCTTCATCCGAGCAGCTGGGTTCCTTAAACAGCCATCAGGAAATAATTTAGAACTAATCTCTGTGGTTCGAAGCTGAATGCTGCCTGTATGGAGAGAGGCAGCTTTGCACAGCAAAAACAGAACTAAAAATAAGTAAAATGTTCTTAAAATTTGTGTATTTTTCCTTGATTTGAGCAGGTAAATAAGATGATCTGCCAAATAAAATAAGACTTTTGCACTTAAAATAGGAACAATTCATCTCCATCATCTTATTTTAGGTGCAATATATCTGATTGTCTTATTTTATGGGTCAAAATACTCTGGCAGATAATCTTATTTACATGCTCAAATCTAGGACAAAAACACTAATTTCAGGAACATTTGACTTATTTTTAGATCCGTTTTTGCTGTGTGCAACATGCAGCTAAATATTTAGCAGGGAATCAAAGACTCTTGGTTACTTTAGGCTTTCGCTTCAGAGATTAGGAAACAAAAGTCTAGTTTTCTACAATGATGCATGGAATAAAAGAAAACATCTTTTAAAAAAAACAGAAAAACAAAAGCGGAGCAGAAGGAAGACACTGACTGGTAGGACGGTGGTCTTGAGTCTCCGATGCCACCGGTTCTCTCCAAAGCCGGCGTCTGCTCTAAGCTGTCGGCCACCGAGCCCGTGTCTGTGTGAGCTCCATCTCCCGACACCAGCTATCCACGGACGAGGACAAAAAGCAGTCAGAAAGTGTGAGAGAGAGACATGGTGAGGTAAGGCTGTTGGGCCCTAGCTTCATGACAACCTACAGTGTTAAAGCTGCCAGTCACGCTGCTGTAAAGTTGCTCAACCTCACTTTGGATCGTTTGTCACACACAAAGCGTGTCAGGGTAAGGTTCCCGTGGGTTTTCATGTTTTTTTTCCTTTTGTTAAACCCTACTGAATAGAACCAACCCTCCCAAAAACAAGCTTTCACACGCACAGGACGGCGTCACTTAAGGCTGATCAGAGTACTGGAGGACGGCCGTTTGTAGCGTTCTCAGTTGTTTTTCTGTATGTTTTAATAAATTCTCCCGTCAAAGCTGCTCACCTTGTTTCATCCAACAAGAAGACAGACTCTCAGGAAGACTGCTCCGTGTCTGCATACTGCGTTGAATCAATCTTGCTTGGTAGGCCAGAGTATTTCAAGCGTCACGCACTAAAACTCTGCTGGCTAATGATGTATTTGGCCCGTTGGGTGGACTTTCAATGCCCACCACTGATTTGGATTTTAGATGCTATAGAAAACTAATATGGCACAAAAAAAAGTACTGTAAATTTTGTTACCAAGAAAGATTTTTCCAACATCATGTCGATGTAATTCAGAGCCAGCACATGAAAATACTTGAGCAGTGTGTGAGAACATGTATGGATCTAAGGGAAATTAAGCAGCGATGAAACTAGAGATGCTCCGACGGAGCTTTCGCTGGCTGATCGCGATTTCCGGTTTTCTATGAGCTGATGATTCTAGTTTTGACTGAGAGGAAAAAAATGAGTGAAAAAAAAAAAGCTCTGCAGGTTCCTTAACAGAGTGAACCGTTTTGAATCCAGCAGCCATAAACAAGAATAGCCTCATCTATGCAATGCATACCGTAAGTCCCAAACCCTCATCTAATATTTTTTTAAACTCTCTAATGGTGCATTCTGGTGTTTGATGCGTTTATAAATGGAAAATGTTGGAGGGACTTAGTTTGGCTCAATCTAATGAATATTGAAATAAACTTATTTTTCAGCTTTTAACCTGCCAATCACAGATCAGAGCGAATAAATGGATGTGACTCTGATCTCTGGCCGATTGATTGGTGCGTTTCTAACTAACTGCACGAAGAAGACATGGGCAGACTGGAATGGAACTTGAATATTTCAAAATCTGTGTAAAAAAAATCTGTCAAAGCTTACTTGTCCGCCTTGTTGTTTATTAATGCCGTCAGATTTGCTTAATTTCTGGGCCTCTTATGATGTCATCAACCCAGCTGCACACAAAGCTGAATTTGCATTCAAACCATAAAATGCTAACTTTAAAAGAAAATTCTTATAAGTTATATTATATGTAACTTGTATTTTGTGAAACCCAGCTGTGGAAATCTATATTTCATTATTATATAGATAAAAAAAACAAAATAAAAAAACGGGTAGCATCTTTAACACCAGGTTGAACGCTAACTTATTTTTCCACTAAAGGAACAAACAGAAAAACTTCCAAAATATTTTTTGATAAGCCCAGGTATTAATCTGACACTAACGAGATCTGCTGCGGATCGGGATGCCGGACCCCGCAGGACGACCCATCAGGTGACTGAGCGCCGCGGACAAACAGACGCATGTGGCAGAAATAGCTCGGCGCAGTTTGCAGAAAATTTCATCAACCCTAAATGGATAAAGGTAGTCACGCACATCCCGACAGAGGATGGGACAATTTCTAAACGCTCTCGTGAAAAGGACCACAACAGAGGGGCACGTCAGGTTCTGCAAAATCTGCTTCACAACTAAAAGAGACAGCGGCGGCTCTGTGCCAATGAATCTTAGGGAAAAATAAAAGGCGGTAATTCTAACCAAATGGTGAGACATTAGCGGGAGCCGTCGACCTCTCACATCCAGACGCAGAACAGTCTCCCTCTTTGACTCTCTCCTCCCTGCGAGATTCAATCTTCTCGTTAGATGAAATGAAGTGAGGGGCCTGGGCAGCGGGCGTTTTCCTGCTGTCCTGTGACTTCACTTGTTTTTAACTTCGTTTGAGCAGACGAGAAGGGAGACTATAAAGCAGCACCACACGCGCTTTGTGCCACAGCAAAATGCCTGGCACGGACTCTGCAGGAGACCAATACATGTTTGTGCCGATTAGCCTGATCGGCGCCTCTGAATGAGACGTTTCAAAGCGGCTGGAGCCAAGTCGCTCGTCAAAGAGCTGAAACGACACAGCCCAGAGCGCGAGTGTGTTCGTCCGAGGATCATTAGCGGATAATGGCATTATCGCACGGATGCTTAAGGCCGCTCCCTGGAGATGATGTATGGTTGCTTCACGGCAGACGGTGATTACTGCCACGCTTCGATGGTGCACAATGACAACGCGGGTGCACTGAAAAGACACGGGCAAAGCAAACAAAACCTCCTCCAGGATTCATCCGGAGCTTACCCATGACACCACGCGTCCATTGAAGCAGGGCAGCTTGGCGTTGTCGTCGGAGATCTCTTCCTTCACCACTCTGCAAAGAGAGAGAAGCTTTATTTCAGTAGACTGTCACCAGTGCCAAAGCACGATGTGGGGCGATAAAACATGAGGGTGCGCTTTTGAAGCGGTCATGATGGGCAGAACAGACGCCGAGAGGCTGCCTGTGTGCATAAGATCCCACGGCAAAACGATTTACGTCGAGGAACAATTCTTAAAAGTTATAGCTTTGAAAACAGGTAAAACAAAGTCAGTGTTTCAGTGGTCAAAAACCCTTTTTTGGCAGAGAAAGGGTCGGAGAAAGGGAGCCGTTTGGTGCACCGAGTAACCCAGCCCAGCGTCACCCTCGCGTGCTGCTGCGCACTGCGTGTCAGCTGGCCGAAAGAAGAGCATTACACACTTCCCCGGCTAACTCAAGTCGGAAAACTGCATCCTAAGCCGCTGACTGCAGGGTGGCTACGACTGCAGGCAGCCTGGCTAATAAACAAGTAATACCGGCTTAGATAGTCTGTGCAGCTACCGCTTGAAAAATACCAATGAATTCAAATTCAAAGGGTGTTCATTCAATATTAGTGCTAAAGAATCTTATATCAGTATTGAAATGGAAGATAGATAGATAGATAGATAGATAGATAGATAGATAAAAAATGTAACATCATTACAGTTACAATCAGTGTTGTATTATTTTAGCAGCAGTAGGAAAAATGTAGCATTTCCTTGATAAAAAGAAGCAAATAAATCGTGTTCTACTTCTTTGTTTACACATGTGTAAACTATAGACCTAAATTTGCTAAAATGGGTTTTCAGCTTGGTTTAGAATGCTTCAAAAACTTTATCACTCAGCTGTAACCGATTTCCATGATATACGGGTTGTTTCTGCTTAAACGTGTATATTTTTATTGTTTACGGTTTTGCTTTATGTACAGTAGATAGTAGTCATTTGAAAACCCATAGCGATGATTGTCTTTAATCTTTGTTGTTTGTGACATTGCCAATTGTATAAATAGCACTACTATTTTGGGGGTGGGAGGGGGGTTAGCACTAAAAAATATTCCCACATTCTCCCAGTCTCGCTGCCATGCGCTAACGTTGGTATTTTTGAGCTAAATATACTAAATATAAGAGAATATCAGAGGCTGTATGTTTAAGGATGGTTAACAAAGGAAAACTTTTAAATGCACATTGGAGTCAAAGACGTTAAAGACTCCTTGCCATAAGGACAGATTTAGAAGGAAGTCTATAAGTGCTCAAAAAACTGCTTAATCTATAAAACAGAGGAAATTTAGCAAAGCTTAGTGAAACTTTCTTGAGAAAACAAAAGGCATAAAACAGTTTTGAAAGTGCCTCATCCTATAGGCACAGTTCACAGCTGAGGTTTAGGTGGTTTCCTTCCAATTACATTATAAACATTTGCAAATCTTTTTGTTTAAGTCCTTGCAGGGGCAAAAACAAGGAAAAACAGCCCGAGTGTTGCCGAAATTCTTCCTAATTCTTAGAATCTAAACAGACTCTGTCTGAAAAAAGGGGGGTAAAGCATCCATTTTTCCTTGCTGGGTTTTAACACAAAAGGACACGCTCATAAAGCTGCCAGAGTGATGAAGAGGACATTCCTGGGTCCAACTCTGCATTCCTCTGGCTAATAGACAACAACAGCAGCAGCAGGAGGAGCAGGAGGGGCCTGCAGGTCTCACCGACCCAAACTGGCCCTGTGCGTTTCTGACAGCCAGCCTGTTAGCATAAGGCTTCTGACAGAAGTGAAATCAGACCTGCAAATCACCCATGACCCCAACACGGCACACCTCCGCTTTCATCTACTCCATCTTTACATGTCGTTGTTGTATTTCTGTGTCCGATCCGGGGGGTTCCGCGGCGCCCAACTCGGTCAACCAAATGCGAGGCAAGCAATGTAAACAAACGAGGTCTGGACGCAAAGCAGATCCGCCGTGGGGACCGCGGAGGCTAGCGGCTAACAAAGAAGCGGCGGAGCACACGCACGCAGGCAGATAAAAGCGTAAAAGAAAAAGGGAGAAAAATGACGAGAGCACAGCTGGATCAGGAGGCGAGTTAGTGAACAGCAGCCCGTGCCTGCCTCGGGGACAACACGGGGTGGCTGTGCTCGCTCCGCGGTACAGACAATGAGCAGAAAGCCCCCAAGAAGCAGTTACCCGAAGTCATCGTCCATGGATTTGAAGAAGAACTTGTAGTTTGGCTTCTTCAGGACGTTTTTGAAGTCCGCGAGGGTGACTCTGTCTGCGGGCACGGCCAGCTTTACGAGGTACGGTGTCTCCTGGTCGTCGAGGTGGTAGATGATTTTGGTTTCCCCCATCTCGGACTGTGGCTGTGGCAGCAAGGCAGGCTGGGTGCATCAAGCCGAGGGCCTGGCAGGCTCCCTCTCGGGCCCCGACTCCCCGTTGCGCTGGTAGCGGCGGCGGCCGGGCCGCGGTTCTACTCTGTGTTTCTGACTCGTCAACTCGCCGGTTTTAGTCCTGGTTCGGGTTTTTTTTTTCTCCCCCACCGCGACAGCTCAACAAAACGTCTGACTGAACGCTAAAAATAAAAGGGGGAAAACTTGCTCCTCCACGAAGCGTCCCAGCACCGTCCAAACACCGAACCACGGCTGATTCGGGTTCAGTTAAACTCCGGGTTGGTTGCGCAAAGGTTTGAGGAGGAAAAAGTGGAAAAAAATAAGTTTTAAAAGAAGCAAAATGAAGATTCTCAGATAGGGTGGCTTTCCCTTGGTAACTGCCAAGCTCGGTACTTTGTTGCCCACGAAACACAAAAAAAAGAAGGAAAAAAAAAAGAAAAGAAACCCACGAAGGCTGTGTCAGAGGGGCGCCACCTACAGGTGAGGAGGGGAGCTGCAGGCTAATATTAGACCCTGAACTCCCGTTGATATACATAATATAGTGGCTCTCAAAGGAATGCACTTCCCTGTCAACAAGTTTTTGAGATTAAAAAAGTTGAGAACGTGATAAGTAATTTCCAAGCTTTCCCCACTTTTAATGTGAAAAATATCATGCGCAATTCAACTGACAAAAAATGCTGTTAAGAATAAATCTGCAATAACCCGCTGCATACATATACATACAACTAAACTAATACTTTCTCGAGTCACCTTTTGATTCCATACCAGGATCCAGTCCTCTTAAGTACACAACTGCGGTCGGGTATAGGGACTGTGATCAATCTGAATCCTTGTGGGATTTTAGCCCATCGTTTTCTCATTTGCATGTTTTAACTAAAGCCATTACCCGCTGATAGGTTCCAAATAATCTAACCGTTCTCCTTTTGCAGTAAATCAATCAAGCTTTATTAACAGGCAGAAGCAGTCCGTGGCTACACAGACAAAAAGAACACAACACACAAAACCATAATGAAAATATACAAATATAAAACCACAATATAGAACCTATATTTAATACAGATATATTACACATAGCACAATTGAAAAGGAATCAGTTTACACACAAAGGTTAATGACTTCATTACAGTAGAAGAAAAAAGTGGAACTTTAATGACAAATACATACACATATTCAGGGGCGTGCATACATAGACACTAGGTGGTGCTAAAGCACTAGGAAGTTTGCCCTTTATCAACGAAAATGCCCTTTTGAAACTTTGATGTGTCAATCATACAATTTAACCAATCAAATCAACGACTGAAGGCAACATGCTAGCCAATCACAGCTGGAGAGGGGTGGGACACTGAGTCATAGCCTTCAGTCGCCGCTGCAGTTCGGCTGTGGTCACCGTTGGTGTCGGTAGAGGGGGATGGAAATTTGGTCTGATTACCAAACGAAGAAGTGACAACAAAGCAGAGAGCCAGCTGGAAGGAGCGCCATTAATTTCTGTTTGAAATGTCAGCGCTGAAGTCTAAACTGGAGTAAACATTCACGCTAGGAGGGTTAGCTAGGGGACAGCTAGCAGGTGAGCTAGGACAGCTAGGAGGGTTAGCTAGGGGACAGCTAGCAGGTGAGCTAGGACAGCTAGGAGGGTTAGCTAGGGGACAGCTAGCAGCACAAGGAGCAGAACCAAGCACTAAAACTGCCAAACTGAAGAGACTTGAGTTCCTTGCAGGTAGAAGGGAACTCTGCTTTGTTCTGATCCTTGTTCTCATAGCTGCTGTAATTACAGAACCTGTTCTAGTCAGAATTGTTACTTCAGTCAGTGTTCAGCCTTACACCAGCGCTCATGTTTATTAGCGTGTACCTTATGCTGGACTTTTAAGTTAAGACACAGTGCTACAGGTTACCCTAAGTCACTGTTAGTTTCCAGTAACCCAAACCAGCATAAAACCTGCCCAACTTAAAAGAAAAAACAAGGCCAAATCTCAAACTCTCTCATGTTAAAAGCAAAGAACTATTAAACACATAACATGCCATTAGCACACAACTGAGCTGAAGCAAAGAAAAAAAAAACGGCGCATATGGGCTCCAAACAAAATGTACAATCAGACAACCAAATAACACACAAGATCTCTTTAACAATCAGGATATTTCACCCAGAAAAAATAAATTATAAATAGCTTCCCAACATGAGTTGTAAATCTACCTTTAATATGAACTTAATTTCTCTCAGTATAGCTCAATTAAACATTTCTCTTACACGCAGTCATGAAATATTTTTAAGTTGATAAGTAGAACTCAACCCCTCTTGGGCGTTTACATCGACCAAACACTTGATTAACCATTATTCTTTTCTTGTTTTATTATAACAATCAATATTATTCATTATAACTAATTTTCATTGACGATGTCAGATCGACAGATTCAGCATATTTAAAAAATAAATGACTTTTTTGATATATTTTGTTAGTAAATCTTTCTAAAAGCCCAACAAATGTTATGAAAAGCTTCCGAATTTTTTTACAATCTGCCCATAAGCTATTTTTTTTCCAGCTCAATGTGTTCAAAAGCCTTATTGGTTGGAAACCTGCCTAATTTGGCAACACCGACTACACTATTGCTATTTGTTTGTTACAGTAGTCACAGAGCCACTGTTTAGTCTGAAGTATATATATATATATATACACCCGACCAGCCTATCTCTCTTCCTTTGTCACGTGAACTCGCGCGGTCGCCTGCATCTTCTATGGAGAAGATGAGGAGCAGTTTAAGACAGAACTAAAGGTCTTCCACTCCAGCTTTACTTCAAAGAACCTACAAGAAATATGTTCAATACTGAGGGAAAACAATGGCCAGCTGATCTTTCCTGCCTTTGTCAAAATGATCCAAATATATGCAACATTACCAGTGACAGCAGCTTCAGTTGAAAGATCATTTTCCAAGCTGAAAATCATCAAAACTAAACTAAGAAGCCTGTGTGGAGAAGAAAGGCTCTCTGACCTTCTTCTGCTTGCTATTGAAAAAGACATTGAGGTAAACCACAGCGAGGTCATCAACATCTTTAAAGGCATGGCACCAAGGAGGATGCTGCTTTAAAGTAGTACGCTTTAGTCTGTTCTGTTGGTGGTGTGACTTTTTTCCATTGAAAACTCACATTTAGAGAATGTTACAAATAAAAGTCAAATTTCATTCAACATGCGTGTGTATTTTATTATAATTTTTTTTATAATTAAGTGTTCCACGTGCGCTAAAAAGTGCCCCCCCCCCCGAGCACCTGCCCCCCAAAATGTCTGTGCACGCCACTGCACATATTTATACAGTGTGAAGACAAAAAAATGAAATAAATAGACAAACAGGATCACCTGTAGCTGTTTATTCATGGAGCCAAGGTTCTAGGCCTTCTCTTCCACAGACTGGACCCAGAGTTTTCCTCTTCTGCCGACAGTGAGAGGCTGCGGCCCTGTTATGCTCCAGGAACTTGCAGCTCCATAGTTAAGGCCAACATTATTCACACCCCTAGCAGATATAGATTTAAAATAATGTTCATTCAACTGGGAAGTTTGTGTCTTGTAGGAAATGCGACAGAAACCATTTGAAAGATTGAAGACATGTAAAAGATGGATCAATTTTGGAAGAAAAACAAAATAGTCTTTCTTATTTACAGGTTCTAAATAATTGCATGTTGAAACTTATTCATACCATTTACAGTAATAACTAAAAACTCTTTTATTTACATTAGCGCCATCACACCCCTGTTTTAATGCTAACTGCCTTTTTGCGTGATTCCACTGGTATTTTGACACTTAATCTTTAAAGATGAGCTCCAAGTGTATGATATTGGAAGACCCCCCTGCCATCACCCTAATCTTTAGATGGCTGCGTCACTCCAATCCAATATCCAAGATCACAACCAGTAAGAGAAGATTAGTTAAAACCTCCCAGCACGATGAATAATTCTGAGCTTTACTGTAAGATAATTTACTTTTTAAAAAGGAGAATTCCAAAACCATGTTTCTCCAAAAGTTTAGCTTTATTTTAACATTTGGCTTCCTGTGACTTAAAGGGGATCTTCAATATCATATAATTCTCAAGGTGCAAACTTTATATAAGTGTATGTTTAACAATTTCCTGCTGCATTGGTTTCGAGACGTTTGCATCGTCTAACAGGCTTAACTTGCTAACAAACCTCAGTAAGGCCTTGTGTGGCCCAGTTCTAGAAATCTGTGGTACTCCAGCCCTGTTACAAGCCAAGGAAACGCTGTGTTCTGTTTTCTAACACACCAGTATCCCCCTCCACATACTGTGGAATTCCTAAATCTAAATCAAGAAAACAGCATTTTAACAGCCCCTCGAGTTAATGTTATCGCTTTCCTTACGGAATAGAGAAAAAGAGAACAATGATTACGTAATGTGGTCCAGAAGCCTAATTGCAAACTAATATTTTTGTCTTATCATCGAGGCAGAGTGAGAAGATACATACATACATATCTATATATATCTATATATATATCTATATATATATATATATATATATATATATATAAAATGTGTGGGATTTTGTGAAAGGTTTGTTCGAGTGGTGCATTCTTATCCCCTCTATATATGCTCAGCTGAATAATTGTGAAGTTTCAGTGCAGGTATTCACAAAACAAAGGTTTTAAAAAAACACTGCAATAGAAAAAACAGAGCTAACACCTCCTTTGTGTAGATTTGGGTTATTTACATCATATGTAAATAACCAAATAATTGGAGTTTTAATATCACAGTTAATCATTTCTGTTGATTTCATTTTTGAAACATTATGGGAACCATACGAAATTTTTCACGGTAATCATTAAAGCCGATAATTGCTTTTACGGCCAGGACAAGCTTTACGAGAACACTTCAGTCGTTTTTCCTGGTATCTCACACATTTTATGATTGAGATTTTTTTAAAATGAGGTTTCACTTTTTACAATATTTTATATTTGCTCCCAGACATTATGGACTGAAAAGCAGGACTGCAAGACAAACATTTTTCTTCCAATGATCCAATCCGAGCTAAAATGTCACAAAACCTTGTGGGAATAATGATTTGCAGGAGCCACCTTAACACCTTTGGGCCACACAGTACAAAACAAGACCAACACATGCCAACTAAAGTATTTTTCAACTCGGGCTAGACGTAAACATTTTACACCAGTTCGCAGAGCCGAAGGCCAACTGGGATTTGAATCCAGAAATTCTTGACTGCATGATGACTGCGATTCTCACCGAGACGCAGTGAGTAGTTTTTGAAGGCAGTGAAAAGATCAACACAGAACCAATGAACGGCTAATTTCTTCCTACTTCTGTTTAAATGGCTCTGGTTTGGTAGGTATTTAGAGCGGTAAAAATAAATGTCAAATAAATTTGCTAATCAATATTAATTGAGTTGTTTACAGGAAATGACAAGATGACTTTCACAAAATCTCTGGTTTCTGCTAAAATCCTGAAAAATAAAAAATGAAGATGCTCTTACATAAAAAAAAACAACAACACTTATAAGCCAAATGTTAATATATACAACAACCAGAATTTATTGGACTTAATAAACATGGACATGACATTACAGAAAAGCATAGAGGCAAAGCATAAATGAAATTAATCAGTAGACCATCAATCTAATTTTCATCTGATAAAGAGTGTACAAAATGAAGTAGCCGTGGGCCCTCTGCTTTAGTTCTTATTCAAACATTAATGATGTCATACTTTTCAAATAAACCTGGCATGACAACATAACATTTTCTCTTACAAGTAAAAAAAAAAAAAAAAAAGAAAAGAAAGAAAATGGATGTTGGTCTCCTGTTTAAATATGTTCTGAAGAGTGTTGAGGATGAGGATGGTGGCAGCTTCAATCGTCTAGAAAGTCCTCGTCGAGGTTAACGTCTGAGGTGTCGATGTCATCCAGCTCCATGTTGTCCAGGTCTACATCCAAGTCATCCAGAGCCTGCACAGAGACAGGGATGAGATTCCTCACGTTGATGTCCTGCTTACATTAATTTACTTAGAACTGATCATTATTTGTGCTAATCCAAAGTAAAATGAAGAGAAGGAAGCCCAACCTTCTCTTTCTCTGACTGAGAGAATGTGAGTTTTTCCTCCTCCACTACCTCCTCCTCCTCCTCCTCCTCCTCTTTAACTGCTGCCTCGGGAGCTGCAGGTTCAGGCTGTGAAGGCATCACAGAGACCACTGGCACTGAGCTGGATTCATCACCATCTTTTGCCTGCAAAGGAAGACACACATGATCAGAGACAACAGCTTTACTAAGCCTTTGACTTTTATCCTGTTTTTGCATCTGGAGCACAGAAACTCCGGTAATTGATCAGTTTAAGATAAAATACCATATTAAACAAACCTGGGGCACAAAAGGAACAAAGGTGCCTTTGGGCTCATATCCCTGAGCCTCCTCGAGAATATTCCTGTCTTCATTGGGCTAAAAAAATGTGGGAAAAGAAATATTTTATTTCATTACATGAGTTTTACCCAGTCATCTGTAGCTCTACTGAGCCAAAACATTTTTACATTTTCTACCAGACATTCGACTCACTGTAACAAGTGGATAGTCTGTGGCAGGTCTGGAGCTGATGCAGGTCTCCCGCAGGTAATGTTCAGCTGCAAATGCTTCTCTCAGCCCGGGGAACAGATTCTCATACTCTGTGGGGTCTGCAAGTGATTCAGCCGCCTGCAGTGGAAGCAAAATATACAAATATCTAAAAAGTCCTGACGTCTTTACTAAAAGACTTCAGAAACGTACGCAAAAGGAGTTTAGTTTTGACAAATTCTTAAAAAGACACGCTGCTGAGAGAGCCGACCTTCTGGTTGACTTTAGCCAAACTCTCCCTCCACAGTTTGACCACACGGGACACCTGGCTGGGAAGGTATGTTCGAGCCAGGAAAGCAGCTTCTGGCAGCCTGTTAGTCTTGATGAGGAGCTCCAAACACTGATCCAGCCTGGATATTATAAAAAAAAGTGTTGCAATGTCAGCCACTTTTCATATGTAAAGTATACCAAAGTTATCAAATTTCCCTAAAAAAAATAAGATAAATAAAAACACAGAAGAAGATGTACTTCTGTCTTTGCTGAACAGCAACAAATGGCAGACGAAGCAGTAACGTTCGTTATAGTTTGTCTTCCCAGCGCCCAGGCTGGACTTGCACCAGGTTCTGATTACGGTTAAAACGTTACTAAATAAAAAAAAAAATCATTTTGAGCTCTTAATACTTCAAATAGGAAGGTTGAATTGGGAGCACAGAGAGTTTTGCTTCCCAACATATTTCCACTACTCAAAGCGGAAATAAGTCACATTGATGTGAGGAGGACATGCACACTCAGGGCCGCCTGGCACACTGACAAGCGTTTCCATGGATGCCGATCGGATTGTCGTTGGGCATAAACCACCCGTCTCATTTGGATTACCATTTAATTCCTATTGAGCTTAATCTCATCACTATTAATATTGTGACTGGCGTGTTTACGTGACACATTTTTATTCCGATTCCTTAAACGTAGCAATCGATCCCATACTTACTTCCCCTGAAGAAAATAGGTCATGAAGGCCACATTGTTCTTGCCGTCTCTCTCTGCGCCTTCGGCCAGCTTGCCCACCATGGTGGCGTTGCCCGAAGCTGTGGCGAGAAGGAGCAGGCCGCCATAATCCTGAGCGTGGTGCAGGCACTCCTGGGCCAAGCTGAACTGGCACTTGCTGATAGCCAGCTCTGCTAGCTGCTTCCACTTCTGCTCGGACTGCAAATGGTAAAAAAGACAACTATTGACAATGGACTTGATAACAGTAAACACAGCAATGAATTGGGAAAACTCTGTAATGAGTTTGCATCCATTAAAAAAAAAAACAAAGACTCTTACTTCTGCTTCCACAGCCAGCTGGTAGGCAATCTTAAGCTCCCCCAGTTGCAAGGCCAACTCAAACCTGTGCTCTGGGTCTGTAGACACCGCTAATGCCTGCTGCTTGAACCCCTGAGGAGACATAAATCAAGGCCATTAGCCAACAGAAACAAAAGCGGACTTAATAATGAAGGAAATGAGGAAAAAGCAACTGTGCAAAACAACATCCCGGATAAATGACAAAGGTAGTGGTAGTTTTTATATGGATGCCTGCCGAGGTCTGCATGGATCTGAGGAAGGCCCGAGAACACAACACATAAAAAAGTTATCTGTAAGAGTTATGCAGCAGCAGTCTAAGGTTTTTAATGATTGTTTGTCCAGTGTTTAGGTTACGGATGTCCCACAGCCTTGTGCACTGATAACATCAGGACTGAATTATTACAGATTCCTTACTATTTTGTAGGAGTATTTTTCACCAGTATACACTTCAATAAAAAGGAATTTAGGCCTTACCTGTTTCTCCAGGAAATGTGCCACCCTGGTCCTTTGCTCTTTGGGGATAGTAGGTAGCACCTTGTCGGCCATTCCAAAGTCCCTCCTCATCACAGCAGTCTGATACTCCAGGACAGAAACCAGCAGGGAGTAGCTGACAATGTTGAGCTCCTTGTCTCCGAGGTAAAGACGGTCGTCTTTGGGAATGTAACCCAGGAGGTACATGGTCCTGCAAGGAGAGAACGCAAGAGTGGTGAAGTCTGTGTCACTCACTTTTTATTCAAAAATTGCAAACTTTACAACTGAGAAAAGCTCGGTTACAGTTTTCTTAGCAGTAAAGCAGTGGAGTTTAGCTTTCTCTTTGAATTGGCTTCCCGTGATGGTAAAGCTAGATGTTTATACAGTCCCACTCCAATAGGCTCAAATGTAAGCACTCAGTTCCCACCTGTCCAGGTGTGCAATAGTCACAATCTCTCCTCCTACATAGTAGTTGAGTCTGTTTACAGAACTGGTGTAAATGAAGCAGTCTCCAACCCAAAGCCCGGTCTTCACAATCTCCTGGATCTCTCCCAGCACCTGAACACACACACCAATGCAAACAACGGTTAATCTTGTTACATAGAATTCAAGTATTTATACTTGAATAATTAAAACAGAAACAGGCTAAATAAGCACATTTATTTAGTTTCATTTATTTGAAAACTTCAGAGCTTGTGTCTCCACTGTAGACAACATAAACCAAATGTTCAATATAAGGAAAATTCACCCAGATACTGACCTCGAAGGCATCTTCAATGCCATCCTCTGTTATTCCCTCGTTGTTTTCCTGGGAGGTAGCTACTTTTTCTGACATGTACCGCAGAATGAAGAAGGATTCCTCTGTAGCAATGCAGACCAGCTCACCAGAGTCTGACCAAAAGATCTGTAGAAATATGAAAGAGGAGAATGAAAGACTTAACAGAAATTATCTAAAAGAGAATCCACAGAGGTTCGTCGACAACAAGCCTGAGGTAAGGCTTTTTTACTGCAAGTTTGAACTGGTTAAATGTAAGATCCTTTTAGATCTACATGAATCACAAATTAACCTAATAATTAATATATAGTTGATAACATCAGAACAGAGTTTAATTCACTAAATAAAATATATAGATATACGTTTAAGGGCAGAATTATTCTAGGTGTTTGCAGGGTGAATATCTGCGGCTTGTAGTTTTATCAAAGTGTATAAATAACCCAGATTTATCAGCCAGGACAGCAACAAATGAATGAATGCCACAAGTACTTCTTTATATATATATATATATATATATATATATATATATATATATATATATATATATATATATATATATATATATATATATATATATATATATATATATATATAAAGTAGCATGAAAAACTAAATTGAAGATTTAATTACCGCCTGTATAAATTTAAGGAGGGATTAAATGTAATTAAAACCTATATGGCCAATCTAGATTTAAATAAGACTTTGAAGCTTACAATTGAGAAATTTTGAAGATTTTTTAAGATCCTGTGAAGACGTTATTCTGTAATGCAAACATTTCATATTGGTATCCAAACAGAGAACATGCATGAAACGAAAAGACGATCGGGGGCTCACATGCTTGGGTTGGATCTCAATGCGACGAATTAGCTCCGTGTTCTCCCAGTCATAAAATGCCAGGCCGTTCACAGACCTCACCCCAAGCAAGAAACCCCCATAGATCCCTGTAAACCACAAAGGCCAACACATGTGATGAATAAAACTTATTTACTCTACCTCCAAACTCCAAACGGGGCAAGAAATAATGATACGATTACCTTCTGCTCCAAAGTCGGGCTTAAAAGATTTCTTTTCTTTAAAGTTTTTGAAGATTTTGACAATACTGTTACTTTCTCTGATGGCATATCTGTCAAAAAGCACACATTTCATTCTATGGTTAACAGCTATGCAGCTGAAATAATAAAAATGACTAAAACTAACCCTAAAGCCGTAAAACCTTTTCTACTCATTTACTCTTCAGTGAATACTCACTCAGATGAGTCGTGGGCCCAGACAAACTCCTGAGCTGAGCCGAAGCTCTTGTTCCTCAGAGCCATAGCAGTGTAGATGATGTACTCTCCATCGCCACATACTACAACAAACCTGATGTACAGAAATTGGTAGTTTTTAATAATAAAAAAGACGATAGAAAATTCCTTTTTACACTCGGGACTTTTACCAGAACCTGAAAAAGACGTTTCGTACCGTCCATTTGGGTTATGCTGGATGGTTTGAGGGTAAATCTCACAGCTGCCCATATCCTTGACAGCCAGCGGAAGTCTCTCCCCGTCTTTGATTTCTGCTTCGCCCATGGCCTTCAGGTTGGCTTGCTGTACCTCACTGTGTTTGGCCCAGATGATCTTCCCATTGGTGTCCATAGACATGGCTGGCTCCTCCCGACCAACCTAAACAAAATTTAAACAAAATGCGCTTCTTAATTATTCCTTCAACAGAACAAATGCAGCAAAAAACAAAAAAAAAAAATTCAGCTTTGCCAAAATTTTTTCCATTCGCTCACTTTGATGATGATGCTGCCTTCGTCATATCCCAGGGCCACATTGTTGGAGCCTCTGAGACCGCACACACACCACACTCGCTCCATGCCATAGTTCAGTGTGCTTTCCAGACGGTAAGTGCTCGAGTGCCAGATTCGCACCGTGCCTTGAGGAAAAAAGAAAAGAAAAAAGGAATTGTGGCATAAATCAGGGACTAATCAGTCAACATTAGAAATATGGGTATCGGTGTTTTAGGCGGAGGGATTTCTACGCACCATCCTCTGAACCTGTGATGATTATGGGCAGCTCTGGGTGGAAGCTGACACAGGAGACATTCTGGGCGTGGCCCTCCAGAGTCTGAACACAGGTCTTGTTCTATAGCAAATAGAAATATTAATATAGATATAATGATGTGTAAAGCATGAAGGGAATACTTATAAACACAAAGTAAATCTTTAAAAAGAGGAAAACTGCAACTTTCCATTAAGTTGCATTTTCCCCACAATTAAAACTAGGATTATTTTATTTATGTGGTCAAAGTTCTGTGTGTATAGACAAACAAAAAGAGAATTAATTTCTCTAACCTGGTAGTCCCAAATCTTGACCTGCCGGTCGTCTGCGCCTGAAATCAGGTAGGGCTTGTCTCCTCCGCTGTAGTAGTCAATGCAGTTCACTCCCTTCTCATGACCCTCCAGAGTAAAATTGGGAGACGAGGAGCCCAGCTGCCAAACCTGCAAAACCCAAGAATGTCTTAAAGCATTGCTAGGTGCTCCTCGACAGTGTTATGCAGTTTGACCTGAGTGGGTCATATCACATTCAACAAGATGCAATAAGCATATATCTTTATAAACTAAACTAAAAGGGGTGTTGTGTTTTTTAGAGATGTACATATCTCTAAATATTCTGACTGCCACATTTTAGTTCTATAAAGACATCACCCAGGTGCGGGTGCTTTGATGAACTCCTTAGTTGAAGAAAATAAATCAGGAATAAGGTAATGATTAGGAACATACGCCATCATCCATAAAGTGGGAATAGTTTGCAAATTGGGTAGTTTGCATCAGTCCAAAAAAAACATTTTGATCATGGCAATTTCAAATATGCAAGCACTTAATTCTATTATTAGCAAAAAATACAGGATAAACCATATGCTTCAATACATGGCTATGTGAAAATCACTGCGAAGCACCTAACCTTAATTGTTCTATCCAAAGAGGCGCTGGCAAACTGATTGTTGTCCTTTGGGTTGATGACAATCTGCATAACGTAATGAGTGTGACCCTCGAACACCTGGCTGCACGACCACTTCTTTTCCCAGTCCCACAGCTTGATCAGCATATCATCTGCACAGACACAAAAATACAATCATGCTTAGGTGCACCTAAAATAAACAAATTAAAAGTAAAGAAGTGCACAGAATCAGCCTTTAGCATGTCTTGGTTAATAGCCTACCACTGCTGGTCAGGATGTACGGCTGGGTTGGATGGACAGCGATGCAGCGGATGTAGTCAGAGTGGGCCTCAAACATATGGACCCGCTCCAAGGTGTTGTAGTTAAACACGCGGATCTGCATGTCATCCTGTTTAGAGAGAGAAAATAAACTTTTAAACATGCTTACATTGAATTCAACGCACAGTTTAGATCAGGGATCACCAACCTTTTTGGAGCTACTTCATCGGTACAGTGTCATACGAAGGGCCACCTGTACTGACTCCTCAAGAGAACTACAAGAGTCCAAGCTCACCTTAACTTTCCGTAAGATAAATAAGCTTTGAATGCTTTTGTCATTTTTAAATCTATATAAATACAAGTACGATTAAAAAGGAAGAGCAACTGAATAAAGTGACATTTTAGATGCAGCTAACAGGCAATAGGGCACCACATATGGTCCTTGGGGGCTACCTGGAGCCTGCGGGCACCATGGTGGTGACCCCTGGTTTAGATAATGCCGTATATAGATTGAAAGACCCACTTCAACCGGTGGGAGTCCGGCACAAACAAACAAACAAACAAACAAACAAACGTTACTCACGGCTCCTGTGATGACCCAGTTCTTCCTGGCCACAAACTTGGACGCTCTGACAGGCAGGTCACACACCTCAAAAGTCTTGACCAGCGTCTAAGGATACACACAGAGTTTAGTTTCACATGGCATGCAGCATCATCACCTTTTGTCTCCATCACAAATGCAATTCCTTTGAGCAACGTTGCACTGGGTCTGTTGCCATCAGGATGCACTATTATTGCTACACTGATCACAAAAGCATAACTTGAGCCACCCTACCAGCGGATCGCTCTATAAGTCGCTTTTCTGACCTGCGTTTCGTGGTTCCATACGCAGACGCTGCCATTGTAGAGACTGGCCAGCATCCATGGCTCGGTTGGGTGAAGATCCACACTCTTTACTCGGTCCGACCTGGCTGTTAGCCTCCGCTTAATATCCAGCCTCAGAGGCTTGACAGATAAAAAACAAACAAATAAGAATGCCATTTTATACACTGAGCAGATTCACTATGTGGCTGAGCACTAAAACCTGGTTTAAAAGCCATTTTTGCGACATGACTGTATTAATAACACGAACACCAGCTAGCGGCTAACGTTGAACACGACGCGCTTTAAGACTAAATGACCGAACATGAATGCGTCATGTGCTGAAAAATACAACTAATTTAAGCAAGGGACGTTTAGCATGTGAAACTGATAAAACATTCAGAGCTGAATATCTTTAAAAGGAGATATTTCTTACTGACTGAAGCTCGTTAGCCGCTAAGCTAATTCCCAGGCAGTAGTTCCATTTGTCATTTAGCCTCCGTCCCTCGATTTAAAACGAATCGAGGAAATACATTAAAACCAAGCAAACCTCTGTGGATTTAAAGCGTAACTTACCATGTTTTAGCCACGTGTTATCACAATAAAATATGTTGTTAACCCGTCGATCGGGGGAGCAGGGCTATCACTGTGGATACTGACGTGGAACTTCCTGAACCAAAATCTCGCGTGAATTGTGTTCTGTAAACGGTGACGTGACATGAACGACTGACCGTGCCACAGTGGCAGATGACTGTCTGTAGTAGTTCTAGTTCTCTGTGATTCAATATTAATATATGACACATTTGCATACTATTTATGTTATTACATATAATAGCTAGAAATAGCTTTATTTATTTTTTATTCTTCTTTTTATTTTATTTTATTTTTTCATTTCTTTTCCTCTTTTTTTATTTTTTTTTCTGTGCTGTATTAAATAGCTTTACTTAATACAGCACATCATCGGGAAATCTTCACCTGGCCGATGAAGGAGGCACAAAAAAAATCAGCTTAAATGCTTTTAAAGAATTCTAGAGTTGGCTGCGACATTATTATCATCAGGCAGGATGTACTGCCGAGTGACAGCCAGAAACAGGGATTAGTTAGGAAAGCTGTGTGCAAGAAACTGAGCAGTATTGCCAGCAGATGGCAGCTATATGTGTGAGCAAAATCTTGCGGTGCCTGCCACTTTTACTGGCACTGCTGTGTAAAAAGTCTTGAAACAATATGATTATATGATTTTACCAATATGATTGGAAACATTTGACTACATTCAGTGTAGTAAAACATTTTCCATTGTTACTGAATAACAAACTAAATAATAATTTAAAAAAAATCAAGAAAACGTTCCCTTTTAGATGTTGCCAATAGGATTTAGCTCTCTGGAGTGTGATGGATGAAGGCTGATTTTGTGCTTTGGATTATCATCATGTTCTAGGACACGCTAATAACCAATTTTCAGTTTTTCTGTTGGAGTCCATAAGATTTTTATTTCCCAGGGCCTTTGGAGGATCAACAGGCACACAGCATCACAGACCATCCACCATACTTAACAGTGGGAATGACGTGTGTACATGTTCACCTTTTTTCACACCAAACCCACCAAATACAATACAATATAATACCATACAGTACAATACAATAGACAACATTAAAAAGGTGTACAGAAGTCATTGGAAACATAGCAAAGTCATGTTAAAAGCCTATTTGTCAGATAAATAGAGGGGAAGTCACCCATGGGTTCAACGACCAAAGTCCCAACAATTATACAAACTAGCAAAACAAACAAAATCACAAACCATAGACAGAAGAACATATACATAGCAAAGACAAAATAATGATTTACTTAAGAAATGCGGCAGTAACTGTATAGAAAATTTAGGGGAAAATATCGTGGGGGGTTAGGAGACTAATCCTGTCTGTTGTCTAAACCCCGTCCAGCTCCATCACTATAGTGCAGCCGAGCTCAGAATTCCCAAAGGTGCTGAGTGCTTTCAAATCTTTTTGTCCTCCATCTTAAACAATCACTTTGCTCTGACACCGCGAGATGGCACTATTTTTCATAGCTCGCTTGATGTCTTGCATACAAATGGACATATATTATAAGTTTGAAGTGTGTTGTAAAGTTTGTTGAATAGAACTGGAAAAGAAATAGAACATTTTCTAAATTGCTTTATTAGAAAAATCTGTGTGGTTTCTAAATTGGACTCATGGATGCACCTGTTTCAAAATCACACTTAAAACCTCTTTTGGATTTACTTGAGGTTTAGAGTCAAACAGAAAGAGTATGGTGTTCACTAAAACTCATCAGTTTCATTGCAAGGATATGACCATAAATGCAACTGCTGCATTTTTTGTAATAGAGATTTTTTTTAAGGTGATCAGAGAGTCTGGGAAGTTTTAAAATGTAATCCATCCTTTCTATGATTGGGTAGCCTAAATATAACATGACGCGATTGCTCAATTCTTTTAGTCCTTTTTTTGGTAAATGGTGAGAATAAAGTCATAATATTACAAGAAGAAAGTTGTAAAAATTAGAATAAAGTCATGTTTTTATAAAAGCTAAAACAAAAGGCCATTCTATAAGAGAACATGCATGACGAGCTACAGAGCGACAGCAAAAGCAGCAAAGAATGAAAAAAGACAGTCTGGCACAAACCTCTAAAATTTGTTGGCAACGCAAACAATGAGCTTAGAGGTGGGCCCATTTGGAGCAGTGTGTGGACAGAGCTGTTGCCTCCATTTACATAATCTGTATGCGTAGCTGGGGAGAGATCCTCTGGCAACTGTTCACTTCGGTGTCAGAGAGAGAAAATGAAGGTATATGGTCAGACTTTATTGCAATGAGTAGTGTAATACTTTCATTTGATGCTGCTTTAAGAATACATGTCATATATTTGTATTATTAGACATGTGATACCAAGTGCTGGAAATGGATTAAATTCACACGCCACTAAATACAATGTTTTACCATTCATTTATAATAGTGAGTAAAAAAAAGGGTTACTGCAACCTGAGACAATAATAGTTAACGGGGATTATTGTTCTCAAGAGTAAATACTTTAGTTATCCAGTGGTAGAAAAATACGACAAACTTACCTGTCAAAAAAAAATAAGACAACTGAGGATAAAAAGATTTACATCCAAAAGTGACTTTATCTTTAGGCCATCCTGAACTCTCATCACTGCTCACAGTTGCTCCAGTTCACAACAATGACCTGTTTTGTGTTCATTTGTGTTCATCCATTATAAATTCTTCTTATAATTAAAGTCCGTCCTTCACTCTCCCTCTCTGATGCTGAAAGGCTCGTCCATGCCTTTGTCTCCTCCAGACTTGACTATTGCAATGCACTTCTCATTGGGACTCCTGGCAAGAACCTACATAAATTGCAGTATGTTCAAATTTGTGCTGCCAGGATCCTGATGTGTGTGTGAAAACATGAATGTATTACCCCCATTCTTTATTCTCTTCACTGGCTTCTCTACAAAACCTTTCTGTTTTCCTTCCAGTGCTTGCATGGTAATGCGACATCTTCTTTAAAAGACCATCTCAGCCTTTACTGTGCCTCACGTGCTCTCCGTTCTTCCAACACTGACCTTTTACACATTCCCAGGACTCGATCCCGCACCATGGGAGATCGGGCCTTTTCCTGTGCCGCCCCACATCTGTGGAACAATCTGCCTCCACATCTGAGGGTTCTGCAGACCCTGACACATTTTAAAACAGGCCTTAAAATCTTTACACAATATTTCTATTGGTCTCCTTTAAATGTTTTTAGTTATTTTGCATTTAATTGTCTCAAAACTTCTGCTCTTGTATTTCAAATGCATTTTAATGTGTCTGTCTTACTTTATTAGTTGTTTTTAATCGACTGTAGCACTTTGAGATTTTTTTGGAAATGTAAAGTGCATTACAAACAAAATATATAATTATTATTGTTATTGTTATGATTATCTGTGAAAAACCAGCCATTTTTCCATATTGATTTTCTTTTCTAATTATGTCAGCCATCAAATGCAAATTTGAACAAGTAAATTAATGTAATATTTTATTATTTAATTTTTTCTTTAAGTTTTTGTTTTCAAAATGTTTCTACCACAGGAGATACTGAACAGACCCACAGTCCCAAAGGTCATCAAACAGACTCATTTTCAACAAATCAGCTATCCATCATTTGTTGTCATGTAACACTACCTTCATATTTTACTGTTGATTCACATTTTTTTAGAGTAAAAGGGAGATGAAAGGCCATTGGGAAAAGTTTGACTCAATAGATCTGTTACATTATCTAGGGTTATGCATAATGTGGTTTAGAGTAGTGGCCTCCAGCTCTGGTCATTGGTGGACACTGTCCTGCAAGTTTAGACTGCCACACCTAATGAAATAGTTGAATAACTCCCTCAGGATGTGATCAGGTCCTGCAGAAGCTTATGCTCTTCAATCAAACTCAGCTCTTCTGAAGCAGGGACGCCTGTAAAACCTGCAGGATGGTGACTTCTAAGGTCTGCAATTTAAATATAAAAATAAAAAAATAATTCCCTTCATATTCCCACAGAGAGGAAATTCACCCCTTAGGGAGCAGTGTGCTGCCAACACTCAGTGGCGCACGGGAACCAATCTGTGGTCAAAGGACTACTTGCTCAGGGACCCAGCGTGACAGGGTTTCAAACCACCAACCTTTGGGGCCTCTCCAAGATGCAAACGGCCAGTTCTCCAACCACTAGGCCACCACTCCCACAATTAGGGACCATGATACAGGATTTTCACACACAGAAACAGACACGTGACACTTGTTAGACCTGCTTCATTTATTGATTAATTCCCATTAATATCAGTCGTCCACTTCCAAAGGACTTGAGAGAAATACATGCCGTGCACCCATCTTGTTTGATGTTTATTCTGGGGACTGATCAAATTGGTCAACCAGATGTCATCGGTTTATATTCAGAGCAATTTCCTAAAGAACTACCATATTATAGCATTCCGCTAAATCTCATAATTTTCTCGGTCTTTGCCAACTTTCAGCTCAGCCGCAGCTGTCAGCGTGCATGTGTTCAGCTCATCTAAACCTGCTTATCGAATCATCTGCCCTGAGACAATAACACAGCATTGCTGCATGGTTTCATGCCTACCTGTCCTGATAACTAAGGCAACAACTCAAATTAAAGATAAACGTGTGTTGTTTGTGCATAACAGGATGGTAGCAGGATCAAAGCATGCTGGAGGTTGTAGTGTAAGGTGCAAGTGATGTGTCTCCCACAGCCAGTTTCTGTTGGAGCAGTCTGTATGGCTAAGAGGGCCAGTTTAGGTTTTCTTGAAAACCTGCTTGCAAACAGCGCCTTTAGCTCTCAGCTCCTGCAGAAGAAGAAGAAAAAAAAAACAACCTCAGTATTTATATTTTCCTGCAGAAGACAGTTTTTCCCACTGACAATGTCAGTTTAATGGAAATGTTATATTATTTTCACCAAAAACCACACTAAACCCCATGCTTATGCATGGGAGCAGTGAACATCCATTGATAAAAGTTAGATGTTAGAATGGCACCCCAAAGATAAAAAAACCCCCACTTAGTCTAATTTACCTCCGCATAGAATAATTGCCATACTTGTGCACACACCCTTGTAAAAATACTTTATGACATAATTCTATGGCCATGATAAATGTTCTGTACAATTCTACATAAAATTAAAATGTGCAGAACTTTAAAGTAAGATTTGAAGAAAAAGTTTGACTCCGTTTCAGCATCTAATCTTCTGTTCACACATACTATGAAGCATATTGAATCTGATTAATCTGTTAAATGAAGTGCAGCATTCCCAGTTGTGCTTTTTTCAACTCCCCACAGCTTAAATGTCAGAAGAAAATGAAGACAGTCATCAATAATTGGAGAAAAGTTGGGACAATGGAGACATTACAGAACAATTTTTTCTGAAATAATTAAAAAGGCAAGACAGAAACTAGCCAAGAAGGCTACCAAGGCCCCCAGAATTGAGAAGATGCAAGACTTTAGCAACAGGGACTTTTTGTGTTCTACCTTTGGCAATAATCTACTGCATTATTCACTTGTCTGGACTGAAGAATAGGGTAGTGAGCCATTCCTTCCAAAGAAACATTAAGAAGTCTCTAAAACCTTCAAGAAGAACCATGAGTTAAGGTAACTGTTATTCAGATAAAAGTGGGTTTTATCAAGGTGGATGTAATCATGAACAGTTTCAAAATCATTCAGTTTTGACCCAAGAGTTTTAGGTTTCTGCTAAAAAGCTGAAGATAAGGGTGGATTTTATCCTTTAGCCTCACAGTTAGTCTAAGTATGCATCAAAAATCACTAAACATGAGAGTTCATGAGAGAACAATGCAAGTTTTAGAATAATCTTTCTGAAAACCCATCTGGTTCTTTAGGCCATTTTCTGTCAATTTTAATAAATTTGATAACAAATTATATAAAAATAATGAAAATATCATGGTTTACTCTTTTAAGTTTCATAATGCATCCTCTACACATAGTTTCCATAATAGAATGACATTAATGGTACGATTAATATTTTTTGTCAGTAGGCCACAAACAGTTTTTTTTTTGGCCCTTATATTTCAATAAATATATATTTTTCCATCAGAAAATTCCATATATTTTTAGTAAAAGAATGATGTTTTGTAATGTCACACCAAAAATAAAAGTAAAATGATTTTAAACTGTATTAAGAACTTATAAAACTGCGTTAGACCTATAACCGAGCAACACAATTTCACTAAATTAAATAAAAATACAGAAAATGTAAATTAATAAACCCTGTCCATTTCGTTGTTTGTTCCGACTTGCAATACATGTTCAACCACCAGAGGTCACTGTTGTCCTGAAATCTCCCGCTATTCAACCTGTGGGGAGAAATCCTCTAAAGCCTAATTTCACGGCTGCTGATTGAAAACATCTGCTGGCATCACTTAAACCAAATAATTTGGGAGATTAGTTTTACTTTGCTATGACGGCAGTAATCACACAGAAGAAAATCTGATACTGCTGAGCAAATAAAAATGGTAATGCACTTGTCATTACTTGTGATTGCCTTCAATCGATATTTAAAATCCGGCACAATTGGCATCAGAATATTAAGAACGTCTCATGCATACATAATTCAATTTATCTCACTGTGAGTCAGTTTAGGCCACATATTTTCAGAAGTGATTGGTTCTGCATCCACACAGACGGCCTAGAGTTGGTTGGAGTCAGCCATGAAGAGATATATGCGTTTCACATACTACTGTTGCCAAGAGCCACTCTGGATCTGGATTAAAGTGTCTTAAATTGCCTGGATTAATATTCATGCTTGGAGCTGTTTTTTTTTCCCCCTCCTTACCAGATGAAGCTCATCCCCCTCCACCCAGTGGGTCCAGCCCCTTCCTTCAATCTCTCCCTTCTGAACACACACCAGTTTGTCTCCCTCCCAGTTGACGGTGGTCTGTGGGGAGCACATAGAGAGATATAAAGAGACAGAACACACACAGACATAGTTCAGCAAGTAAATCAAAAAGAGAACATTAACAAAAAAATACAGATGTCTGCACAGACAAATGCTGTCCAAAAGCTCAGACTGCAGTACTGGAAATCTGTATTTTTGTTTTATTATTCTATTTTGATTTATCTGTTGAAATATTTAACATTCTTATGTATCTTTAACATAATAATTCAATAAATTAAAAAATAATAAAACAAAAATACAGATGTTCGCATAGACATAGGCTTCCAGTAGGCTCAAATAGTAGCTGTGGAAATAAGATAAGCTCAAACATTAAATTTAAAAGCTATCAATTTAAGAAGTTGATGCTGATAAAAAAATATATAAGATGGCAAAGGACCCTTTATGGTTAACGCATTTAGCTGTTCTTTTTTCTGTCTGATTATTCCCACACGTGGCTCTCTTGGAGCTTATCTTTAATCAGCCTATCAGTATATAAAAAAGCCCTTTCAATGGGATCACAGCTAATCTTTGATCCTGTTGTTCAGCATTCAGAACCGCGGCCTGCTTAGACGAGTCCGCTGCCTGTTCCAGTGCGTTCCCTGCAGCGCCTGCCATTAGTCTTCATTATACGTCTAGTCACAGAGAAGGACTGCTAAAAAAAGAATAAAAAAAAAAAGTATGCGGATAAAAGTTTTGGTGCAGGAGTGAAAGTTGCGTTTCATAAAACATGCCCGGCTCTCACCACACCATCTGCTCACCAGACTGCAGTCTGGAGGGGTGGGGCTCCTGCTAAATATCTGCCCACTGGTGTCTGCGCCCCACTTGAAGCGTGAAGGCAAACCCACGGGGCTGGTGCGCCGTGTAAACCCACTCACTCACTCACTCACTCCCTCACCGTGCATTTCCTGTCGTCGACCCCTGACAGGTCCTCCTCAAACTCCTTGCCCACGTAGAAGTCCATGTTGTAGTTCTTGAAGGTGCTGAGGGTCTTGATGACCAAGTGGTCCCCGTCGTGAACGATGTCCTTGTCGGGCTTCAGGAACAGGGCGATTTTTCTGATGGCAACATTCACATCTGCGACGACACACAAAATTAAAATCTGCCCTGTGATGCTCTGGCTATAACATTTTGGAAATCAATGGAGTTGTTCCCTCCCAAGAATTTACAAAATGTATTTTATTTCACGATATCTGCTCATTATATGATAAGATCCGCACTCACCCAGCGCCTTCATGTACTCCTCAAAGTTTTCATTGGAAATCATTTTCCAGTATCCGTTCAGATCAACAGGCATCTCGGCGCTTTCTTCTGCGGCTTTTCCGCTCAGACTGGAGGTCAGGGAGGTCCGCAGAGCTGTGCGCGGCCGCTGGCGAGGAGAGAGACGGAAAAAAAAGTCCCAATTTGAACCAAACTCGCTCTAATCCGATTATCTGCCGAGTCTAATTTTTTTTAATTGAAATTATCGTTCGCACCTCCCTCTTTGCCTCCCACGGCCGATAATCCGTGTAATGTCTCAATCCCCTGAGTGTATGCGGCACTGAGGGGAACCTGAAGCATGCAGATAGACAAATAATGCCAAAACAACACACCATAAAAACAACAAAACACACCTCTGTGCTTTGTGCTGATGCATGCTAGATGCTTATTAGAATAAAATGGACCTTCATTTTTACAGGCAGCTCCGTTTCTGACAAGTTTGGTCAGCTAAATGGTTTTTATTGGGTGCCTGTTTTCATGAAGATTCTTGGCAATTTTTTTCCCTTAAAACTCCGAATATCAACCTTTCAGAGATCTGTTACGTCTCACAACAGCATCCGCATACATATCGGCATTACAAGCACAAACTTTGTGGTATTGTCAGGTTAAAGCTCAGCAAATGATTGCGAAAGTTAACTCAAGGTTTTAACTCTTTTTATTCCAAATAAATAAAATAAATCTAAATGTCTGCGGCCAACCTGACTCCTAACTCTGTAGATCCTTGAAGTCATGCCTGTACCAACTTTAAACAGCCGTTCCCATCTGATCCATTCCACCGTGGATCTGTGCGTTTACGCTTATTGCCTCGAAGCAGGGCGACCCTCCGGCCAAATCGTTTGCAGCCTCCAATGGTGTTTCTTCCACCATTGCCCTGCGTTTAGCTCCATCCATCTTCCCGTCAACTCTGACCAGCTTCTGTGTGCCTGCTGAAGAAAAACGTCCCCACTGCATGATGGGGTCGCCACTGTGTTTTATTGTGGGGATGGTCCGTTCAGAGGGAGGTGCGTTGGTCAGTTTCAGGCCATGCTAAGGGTTTTGGCCAAAATAACTTTAGTTTTTGGTGTCATGAAAGCATTTCACACATAACCTAGAAGTACTTTTTCTGGTTTAACATGAGCGGAGCGCTCTGCTTTGCATGTTTACCGTGTCCCTGACTTGGCAAACGGCAAGCAAAACTGTCTGCTTTTCTTTCAGCGAGGGCTTTCTTCTCGCCACTCTTCTATTAGGTTTTTGCTAGTACAGGGGTTGGACAATGAAACTGAAACACCTGGTTTTAGACCACAATAATTTATTAGTATGGTGTAGGGCCTCTTTTGCGGCCAATACAGCGTCAGTTCGTCTTGGGAATGACAGATACAAGTGGTCAGAGGGATTTTAAGCCATTCTTCTTACAGGATAGCGGCCAGGTCACGACGTGATGCTGGTGGAGGAAAATGTTTCCTGACCCGCTCCTCCAAAACACCCCAAAGTGGCTCAATAATATTTAGATCTGGTGACTGTGCAGGCCATGGGAGATGTTCAACTTCACTTTCATGTTCATCAAACCAATCTTTCACCAGTCTTGCTGTGTGTATTGGTGCATTGTCATCCTGATACACGGCACCTCCTTCAGGATACAATGTTTGAACCATTGGATACACATGGTCCTCCAGAATGGTTCGGTAGTCCTTGGCAGTGATGCGCCCATCTAGCACAAGTATGGGGCCAAGGGAATGCCATGATATGGCAGCCCAAACCATCACTGATCCACCCCCATGCTTCACTCTGGGCATGCAGCAGTCTGGGTGGGACGCTTCTTTAGGGCTTATCCACACCGTAACTCTCCAGGATGTGGGGAAAACAGTAAAGGTGGACTCATCAGAGAACAATACATGTTTCAAATTGTCCACAGCCCAAGATTTGCACCATTGAAACCGACGTTTGGCATTGGCACGAGTGACCAAAGGTTTGGCAATAGCATCCCGGCCGTGGATATTGATCCTGTGGAGCTCCTGACGGACAGTTTTGGTGGAAACAGGAGAGTTGAGGTGCACATTTAATTCTGCCATGATTTGGGGAGCCGTGGTTTTATGTTTTTTGGACACAATCCGGGTTAGCAACCGAACATCCCTTTCAGACAGCTTCCTCTTGCGTCCACAGTTAATCCTGTTGGATGTGGTTCATCCTTCTTGGTGGTATGCTGACATTACCCTGGATACCGTGGCTCTTGATACATTACAAAGACTTGCTGTCTTGGTCACAGATGCGCCAGCAAGACGTGCACCAACAATTTGTCCTCTTTTGAACTCTGGTATGTCACCCATAATGTTGTGTGTGTTACGGGTCTCAAAGGATGATGACCACATTAACAAATATGTTACCTGTTTTAAGCAGGTGAAAGAGGAGAAGTGAGGACAGGATACGAATCGTTTCTCTCCCAAATCACGTCTGGTTTATTAAACATTAATTTGTCACAAACATTGCTACATTTTAACTTCAGCTTGTTTAAACTCTGTTTACTCAGTTCCTTCAATCAGTTCAAAAGTCCTTTAAACCGTCTTTAGTTCCACATTTACATTAACAAATCTTCTTGGTCACATACATTCCTGAGATGAACACATCTCCATTATCATGTATTTACATTTACAGTCTTTGTGCATAAAATCACTTATTTTTATATCACAGCCTACTACTGGCTCAAAACACTCAAATTAAGTGTTAATTATACAAGAAATGTGCATAAAACTAACACAAAATTAAGCTTCTGTAACATGTACAGGTCACTGAAATATGCAGCATGGAATGTACTCATGTTAACTTTAACCAGTTTCCAATAAACAAAGAATTAAATAATTAAATTCAAAATTAAACGAAAATTCACAGAATAAAACGGTACAAAATGCAAATAAAGTGCTTATCTCTCCATAAGTGCTGTTAAATCCTTTTTTTTTTTTTAAATGCTACAGCATGTGCTCAGGAGTTTTCAAAATAAACCCAACCGCCATCTCCATTGTAGGACTCGTGGCGCTCAACATGTCAGCCACTTGGGGAAATGCACTTCCAAAAGTAACTTTACTTAATTTTTACACTTATGAAAACGATGTCAAATACACACACACAATAAATTAAACTAATGCTTGGCTGAATACACATATATTTGGCGACTTACTAACCTGTTTTAAGCAGGTGAAAGAGGAGAAGTGAGGACAGGATACGAATCGTTTCTCTCCCAAATCACGTCTGGAGAAACAGCGGAGGCGTGCTCCCCTTTACCGCTCCCAGCGCAACAAGAGAGAAACAAAAGTTCCGCCCCCCCACTTTTACAGAGGAAAACTACTGAAACTTAAAATCACCAAATAAACACAAATAAAATTTCAAACAAATGTGGTAACCCTATTGTGGGTGCCACACGCTCCCCGACAACAAAAGTGACTCCTGGCACTTTGCATAAAAAAAAATATCAGCACTTTATGTCAATAATTCCAACACTTTCATTTGTATACAAACATTACATAAACCCTTCAAACATCAAAGACTCATGTGTATGTGTACCCATGACCTTCTAATAACCTTGTACAGGATAAGACAGTGGTAACCATTGGTACTGGAGTAAAGGTAGACCTTGGAATAGAGGCAAGTATGCTTGTGAATGCCAAACATTACTATGGGGAACAAAACATGTATTCACTGCGCTCACAGAGGGAAATGACTGATACGTTGGGTGGCCAAGAGAGGAATAAGTGAGCATTTGGCCTGGTCGCCTCTGTCTAGTGGACCGTCGTAACGGAATCGGGGAAGCAGGCTGAGAGTCCAATACCTGCTCCTCAGGGTCTCCATGTTGAGGCAATTCTGGCTCCTCATAAGGGACTGCATTCTGGATTGTCTGTCTGTCATTCTCACCAAGTCCAACATGGTGTGGGGTGTGTACAATGTTTGACTGGGAACATGGATGGTTTGTGAATCTAAATGTGCTCCATCATCAGACACATGTAATACATCTCTGTTCTTAATTACAGCATCAATACCATCCTTTAAGATCAATAACTCAACCATCCCACTGTCCTCTGACTCAAGTAAATGCTTACTGTACATGAAAGAACTGATGTAGTCGAAGCAACCCTCCTGGTCTCCCTCTTCGAGCTCGGGTTGGTCCTGTCCTGCAGCTGGACCCACATCTTTGGCGACCTCGAAGAGTTCCTTGGCTGACAAGGTAAGCAGGCTTTTCCTGATGTCCCACACCAGGTTCTTCCTCCCACTCTCGGCCATGGCAACTCCTCCTCGTCCCTCTAGATGGAATTTATCAGCTCGAAGACAGCTCCTGCTCCGTCTCGACTCTCCACCAGCTTCAGCTCCCTCGACTCTACACCAGCATCAGCTCCAGCATTGGCTCTACACCAGCATCAGCTCCAGCATTGGTCCCAGATGTCATCAATGGATCAGCTCCAAGCCAGCAGGTGGCGCTAATCCCGGACGAGCCCCCAAGATTTGTTACGGGTCTCAAAGGATGATGACCACATTAACAAATATGTTACCTGTTTTAAGCAGGTGAAAGAGGAGAAGTGAGGACAGGATACGAATCGTTTCTCTCCCAAATCACGTCTGGTTTATTAAACATTAATTTGTCACAAACATTGCTACATTTTAACTTCAGCTTGTTTAAACTCTGTTTACTCAGTTCCTTCAATCAGTTCAAAAGTCCTTTAAACCGTCTTTAGTTCCACATTTACATTAACAAATCTTCTTGGTCACATACATTCCTGAGATGAACACATCTCCATTATCATGTATTTACATTTACAGTCTTTGTGCATAAAATCACTTATTTTTATATCACAGCCTACTACTGGCTCAAAACACTCAAATTAAGTGTTAATTATACAAGAAATGTGCATAAAACTAACACAAAATTAAGCTTCTGTAACATGTACAGGTCACTGAAATATGCAGCATGGAATGTACTCATGTTAACTTTAACCAGTTTCCAATAAACAAAGAATTAAATAATTAAATTCAAAATTAAACGAAAATTCACAGAATAAAACGGTACAAAATGCAAATAAAGTGCTTATCTCTCCATAAGTGCTGTTAAATCCTTTTTTTTTTTAAATGCTACAGCATGTGCTCAGGAGTTTTCAAAATAAACCCAACCGCCATCTCCATTGTAGGACTCGTGGCGCTCAACATGTCAGCCACTTGGGGAAATGCACTTCCAAAAGTAACTTTACTTAATTTTTACACTTATGAAAACGATGTCAAATACACACACACAATAAATTAAACTAATGCTTGGCTGAATACACATATATTTGGCGACTTACTAACCTGTTTTAAGCAGGTGAAAGAGGAGAAGTGAGGACAGGATACGAATCGTTTCTCTCCCAAATCACGTCTGGAGAAACAGCGGAGGCGTGCTCCCCTTTACCGCTCCCAGCGCAACAAGAGAGAAACAAAAGTTCCGCCCCCCCACTTTTACAGAGGAAAACTACTGAAACTTAAAATCACCAAATAAACACAAATAAAATTTCAAACAAATGTGGTAACCCTATTGTGGGTGCCACACGTGCATTGCAATATTTTGAGCAAAACTGTGCTCTTACCCTGCTAAATGGACCTTCACACTCTGCTCTTATTGGTTCAACGTGCAATTAATGAAGATTGGCCACCAGGCTGGTCCAATTTAGCCATGAAACCTCCCACACTAAAATGAGAGGTGTTTCAGTTTCATTGTCCAACCCCTGTATGTGCTAATTTGTGTTGGTCCGGCTCATAATCATGTAAAAGAATTTCTGGCAAGTACGATACAAAACGGGGAGAAGTTCAAGGGATGAATGCCTTTGCATGGTGCTGTGCAGATGGCTGGCAGGATAGAGAAAAGGAGCATCGACAGCACAACTAAATCACCTGGGCTTTAAAAAGATCTAAATTAAACCATTACATGTAGCACAATGGGCCTGTCACATCTTTTGTCTTGCCCAAATAACTCAATTAATTTGCTAATCTCCCTTTTGAGCGCGCTCTGTCGCGCGCAGGCAGAAACATGCGCACGCACGCACAGAGGAGCATCTTTGCAGAGGGTGCCATCCGGCATCAGCAGCGCGGCAGCAATTTCAGCCACGGGGCCTCGGTGAGAAAACATCTCCTGTAGCTGAGCAACTGTCAGGATTACTTTAAATCCTTCTGTGCAAATAATATCGGCCTCTCAGACACAGCGTGGGGAGGATAATGGGGAGAGTGAATGGATCCAGAATGAATTGCTGTTTGGGAAGGAGCTGCAGAGAGCAGACACCCACACTGGAATACGAAGGAGAAAGGACAAAAGGGAAAGTTCTTTAAACCCAGCAGACAACATCTTGGTGGCATAAAGCTAATCTGTTAAGGAACGCATACTTACAATGTCTTCAGCATTTTAGGACTTACAGGTAACACTAACAGATAATTTTTTTTATTTTTACTGGTTGGTCATTTTGATCTTTAAAAACAGTTTTAAATGTTAAATCTGTTACATAAACTTGACGTTATATCCATAACGAGCACCAACTCAGTGGAAACTCAACCGAGGTTTCCAAGTACCACCAGAGGCTCCTGGCTATTTTAATCGTGACACAACAAGACTTGGGAGTTTTCCATTCACTTTTAATGAGAGGTCAAAATATCCCGGTTGAGAAAATTTCACAGGAGGGCCGCTCCAGCTGAAGTAACAAATAAGGAAGTCGGAGGCTTCGTATCAACCAGGTCCGCACAATCCAATATGGCTACTGCATGTGTAAAATTGCTTTATAGACACTGGACGTCAAGTACCGTATTTTCCGGATTATAAGTCGCTCCGGAGTACAAGTCGCACCAGCACCATTTTTGGGGGAAATGTATTTGATAATATACAACATCAAGAACAGACATGTCATCTTGAAAGGCAATTTTAAATAAAAATAGAACGGAGGCAACAACAGGCTGAATAATTGTACGGTTATCTTACGCTACATGACAACTCAGAACGTGCCTGGTATGTTAACATAACATATTAAAAGCTATTCAGATAATTATAGCATAAATAACATGCAAAGAAGTTAACCAAAGCGCCCGTGTCACTCCAAATAACTAAAATCCAGTGAAATCTTCATCCTCTGTGTCACTTTCAAATAACTCCGTTAACTCCGGAGGTAGAAGATGCAGCACTTCCGCTTCTACGTCGCTTATGTCTGATTCAACACAGGCCTAGAGTGCCCTCTTGCGGTTTTGGTGTGAAAATAACAGGTGTAAAAATGTGTAATAATTTCACACATAAGTCGCTCCAGAGTATAAATCGCACCCCCGGACAAACTATGAAAAAAAACTGCGACTTATAGTCTGGAAAATACTGTAGTCATAATCGCTCCACTGCACCTTTAACGTTTGAGCCTGCTTGAAGAACATGGCACCATTCAAGACAAACCAGATATCAGAGCCGTGGTTGCTGATGCAGGGTCCACTGCCTGCTACTGAATGAGGACAAAAAGCAGACCATACTGAACTTCAGGAGGTACCGATCTGAGTACGGTCCTCAGCATCAGCAACTATGCTGCAGACAGTGGCTTTGACAGCATCCTGATATGGGCTCTAGGGGACTTCACTTTCTGAGAAAACTGAACTAGAGACGTAACAGTTACCAGTTTTAAATATGTTATCATCCATTTTTTTAAGAAAATGGATGGAAAATAGTGAAACTAAAGTGGATATATTTCAATATGTCTTAAGTGTAGCTATGTGTTTACCTTTGCAAGGAAAGCTCATTAAAGATGTTTGTCACTATGCTTTAGCCTATGTCATCGCATTTAATTCCACCTAACTTTACATTCATTCTTCACTGACATCTTGTAGAGAGGAAGGGAGAGTGAGAGTGTTGCACAAATTCTTCTCCAGTAGATCCAAGAGATTCTCAATGGGGTTAAGGTCTGGACTCTGTCTTGACCAATCCATGTGTGAAGAGGATACCTCACACTCCTTGAATGGCTCACAATTTGAGCCTGATGTTATCTCTAATCGTGCCATTAGAGAAGAAGAAATGCATTGGTGGAATAACCTGGATATTCACCATACCCAGGAAGTCAAGCAATCAGAACCCAGAACTGGAGCAACTGGATTATATTACTGCCCCCACAGCCTTGTATTATAGGGTGATGAGTTTTGCTGTTAATTATTTTTGATTTGATCCCAAAGCATTTAACTGTTCACCAGTCACAACCATTCTAAAACATTTTTTACGACCACATTTCTCCCAGAGATCCCGGTTCCCCACCAGCCTTCCAGTATTTTAACATTGTGTTGGGCAGTTCTTAACCCCATTAGACTGGTTCCAGCAATCTCCTGTTTTCTTTGCTTGATGGATGCCAGTGATTTGACCCTTCTGAAACATCTTCTCCACGACCACAGGGCATCTTCTGACACGTTTGTTTAGGGAATGAGAAGATACTGACTGCATCAAATCGGGTTTAATCAGTTGTTGCCAGCTGAAATCTAATCGTCTCTGCAGTTTTCCCCAATGAGAGGCTGTTGCCTAATTGATTTGTTAAATCCAGGTGGTGAACTATTTCTTGGAAAGGCAGTTTACTTTCAGCACATTTTCAACACCTTGTAACAAGAATAGATGATAAATTTGCACACCATGATGTAAAATATGTGGGTTGCTTGGTTGTGCTCTGGTTAGCACTGTTGCCTTGCAGCAAAAAGGTCCTGGGTTTGAATCCCAGCCTGGGGTCTTGAAGGCACTGGTTTTCTCTGGGTACTCAGGCTTGAATTAAAACTCTAGATATGAATGTTGCCACTAAACCACAACCTTAGTAGAACATACATTGAACAAGTTTTCTTGGTGTCTATTTGAGTGGGATGTGAGCTTGGGAGTGGCAAGCAATATTACATTGCTGAGGCAAAAAGTGCTTCAAATATATAGATTTTATTCCATTTGATGGAACAACAGAGAACAGAAATACAATGGTAAATACTCCAAAACTGTAAAAAATATAAAGTGGCCAGAAAGGTACCGTATTTTTCTGACTATAAGGCGCATTAAAATCCTTATAAAATTGATGGTGCGCCTTACATATTATTACTGTTGTGCTTACTCACGGATTTTATGTGGTACAATGTGCAAAAAAATCTGTTAAAATGTACGACTTTGGTTAGCAACTAAGCCACTCTGCTCAATGGATATTCACTATCTGATCGGACCCCTGAGCTGTCTACCAAAACTGCCTGACTGTAATGTCTGAAATAGAAGTGCATTCACGGAAAGGCCCCCACATACTCGGGTGTAGTTCACTCCGCGGAGGGGTGTGCATACTCAAGGTGTACTCAAGGCGGACTCTGTGTGGACTCCACGCATACAGGTACTACGTGCAGAGCTCAACTTTTACAACCGCATACTGTTTTATATGTGACACCGAGCTTGATACACTGAGCTGCTCCAAGCAGCATCACAGTCCCTCTCTGTTCTCACTGACAGGCGGGAGCCTGCTGGAAAAGAAATGGCTCTAGGTGCTCAGCTAGCTAATCACACATTTTACCTTCTGTTCCGACGATTCATCCCACTAGCAGAAAGTGTGGGAATTGTGGGAATTTAGGCAACAGTACGTTTGATGATGACGGGTAAAACGTCCACGGAGAGTCAGCGCGGAGTCCACTAAGCTCACAGTATGTGCACGCCTGAGTATGTGGGGGGCCTTTAGGCAGCCCACGCCCGGAGTGCACGCTAGCAACAATAAACCTAGTAAATTAATTTAATATAAAAGTTACATTTATTTTGGCCTTATGTTAGAAGCAGGGCAGTGTAGTCTAACTACTCTGTCCTCCCGACAGAAACGGATAGCTCTCCTTCTCAGGAGAGAGCTGTGTACGTGAAGGGGCGGAGGGATATTACACACTTGAGAAGAACATTTAGTGCGCCTTATAATCCGGTGCGCCTTATGGTCCAAAAAATACGGTCTCTGTTTTTGTAACAAATTATTTGCATGCTTCAAAAGACACTGGAGCGATGCTTCTGAAGCATCGATTCGGTCTAAATGTGCTCCCCGCCGACATTTGCCCGTTGTGCAAACCTGCTCCACATTAAACTCCAGTGGAATAAGCGAATCAGCCAGCCCAACGGCTGACGGACACGAGTTTAATTTGGCTTATCAGTCATCCAGACTCTTTATCGGCTGATGAGCTTGTTTGATAAGCGGTCTCAGCGCTGTGCCCTCGTTTCTCCTCTCGCTGTCCTCGGTGTAGAGGTTGTGCTGGTGAATGTACTCTAACACAGAGTCAGGGATCAGGTATTTCACGCTCAGACCCCGTCTCAGTGCCCGGCGGACCTCTGTGGCGCTTGTCTCATTCCTCACCCACTCCCTCACCAGGAAAATGTTTTCCCTGTGGCGGAAGAGGGTGTCGGACTCGTGCACCGCCCGCTCGGGCAGCAAACTCCCTCGACTGACGCACACCAGGCCAAAACGCTTGACCAGCTCCTCCACGTGGTCCTCCAGCCACAAGCCCGGGATCTTGAAGGTGGAGAGGAAATCGGCGCCGCACAGCAGCTTTAGCTGGGGTGATGGGCCTGAGAGGAGAGCCAAACAACATAATATGTTAGATTTTGAATATAGGCAAGCTTCCTCCAGTTGGTGCTGAATTTCATGTATGGTAGACAAATACACGTGCCACAGCAGTAATTTTATAAAAGGGGTTCATTTGATTACAGCACAATGCATCTCATCTAATGACCGCTTGCAGGCCTGTTTTCATCATTTCATATTAATCCATTAATCATCTGCATAATTTTCATTATAGTCCTTTAGATAGCAGCGGATTTCTACAAATGGCATTAGTCCAAATATATTCCAAGCAAAGGTTGTTTAGTAAATTGACTTTGCTTTCCTTCGTCTTGTTCTAAGCCATTTGGATGGCAAAGATGACAAATACTCAAATCTTTACTACTTAAAATATGTAAATATGTAATACAGGAAGATCTATTAAAACAAGAAAACTGCATCATACTCTGGGTTCTCATTTCAGCAAAAAAAAAAGAAAGAGAAAAAAGAAATACACGGCTGAAAGTCAAACGTTCTCTACTGTCTACTTCAAGAGTAGACAGAGAGTTGGAGGAAAAATAAAATAAAAACACCTGGTAACTGTCTTTTAGACTTGCAAAGTGCAAACTAGACAAGAACAACAGAAAGTGATACAGGAAACAGATTTCTTAGTCAATACATGCTTAATTTATTTTGTAGTTATCTACGCATAATCATGGCAGATGATACTAAATAATACATAGGCCTAATAAACATGTGTTACTTAGTAACAGCATTTGGTGCATTGACTCCCATCCATTGTCTTTAAGTTGCCCCTTTACAGGAATCTGATTTCACAAAAAGACGGTTATCAGACATCAGACAGAAATCTAAACCATGACATGAAGAGACGTCTTGGTTTTGTTGTTCTTTCTATCTCTCTGTCTGCAGGTGTAGAAGCAGACAACAAGGATGTTATCGCGTACTCTCTTTTTCCTCGGCTCTATTTTTGTCACCTTTCTACTTTATAACATTTTTGCTTCACCTATCTTTCATCCTTTCTTTCCCTTTTACCTTTCCATTTCTGTGTTCATTAAACTTGAAATAATCGCAAAATAATCCAATAAGGTTTTTTGCATGAGTATCAAGCGGAGCACTGCAACAAACACAGTAATGCTCCACTTGTGAAAGTAAATCTGTTGAGCTCTCTTTGGCTTTCAGACAGCGATTGTTAGTGCTACACAGCCACACAGGACACATAACACCCCCCCCCCAGGAAAAAAATAACAGTCCTTTAAAGTATGAGCTATGCACATATACAATCTTATCCTATTTTATAACAGGCTGTAATGAGATTGTTCGGTTTTATGATGATTTTTTTTTTTTTACTCATAAACTTACAAAGCCATTTAAACATTTCTGAAAACTCTGACAACTGGTAGTGGAAAAAGCAAACAGGAGCCTTTTTTGGAAAAAGCAAACCTATTGTTTTAGTACAATTAAAAAGTGGTTAAATCCAATGTTAAGTAGTAAGATTCTTTTTTTTTTTTTTTTTTTTTTTTACAAAAAATGCCATGATTATTAGTAATATGCACTCTTTTCTTCAACTGACCACACAGGTTTTCTATACAAATGAGTTTTTGGGACAGAGATGGAAGACAGGAGGTTGATTGTGTAACGAAATGCCAGGCCCACAGCATCGCAGACACTCCATACTTAACCTTACTTGATAACGGCTCTGAGGTGCTTTTCCATATGCTCCCAATTTATTTCACACCAAACCCACCTGGAGTGGGTGACACTGAGAAGCTCAATAAAACTCTCATCTGATAAAAGCACACATTTCCAGTTAACGTCCTAGTAGAGTTTAACAAGCTCCGCACGTTTGTGATTTTAGAACAGGAAATGCTTTTCGTCTGGCGTCAAACCATAACAACTCGTTGCCTTTCCGATGGGAACTAAAGACTGTCATAAAGACTTAGTAACAGCAAGATGCTAATTTGATTTAGACACTTTTAATCATTAATTTCTTACTGCTCACTGTGCAAGTTGGCAAGATAACCATCTAGTCCATTGACCTGGAGCCCAAAGAAATTTACTACGTATGCCTCGGGAAAACAGAAAGTCACGGATTCCTGAACAGAAACTCTGATCAATTAAAATAGTAAAAGTATAACTAAATAAAAAATAAATATACAGTGCAATTTGTTTTAGGGGCGTCCAAAAATTGTTGCTCTATTGAGTTGGTTAAAAATGATCATTTCTGAAATATTTACATTTTCACACTGAATAACCACAGATATTATAGGATGCATTACGTTACTTAAATAAAATATGATTTTAAAAACAGGTCTTTACATCTCTTTACCAAATTAGTTTCTATTTCTGTATTAACATTTTACTTAGAAGGTCTAATGCTTACCATGATCTAACTGGTGCGAAATAAAAACAACAGGGGGGATGGAGAGGATAGGGAGGAATGTTTTTTTTTTTTTTTTTAAATCTGTGTGTCCACATATTTTGAAATACTTCCCACAGGAATCACAACAAAACTATTTACATGCATAAATCAAGCTGATTGCTCGACTTGTTAAAGTAAAATCTGTCGAGCTCTATTTGGCATTAAGACATCAATTCATATTGCTACATTGCTAGACAGGACACTGGAAATTTTTAAATATATATATATATATATATATATATATATATATATATATATATATATATATATATATATATATATATATATATATATATAATGTGTACAAGTTGTGATAACAGTCCAAAGAGTATCTTACAATATTTCAGGCTGTACCACAGTAATGGACTGACCAAATAAACTTGGTCTTTGAAAATGTGATGAATGCTATCATATACGGTCAAAGCTAAATTTAAAAAGGCATTTATCTTTTTAGAGTATACCCATTTCAATGAGTATCAGGTTCCCAGTCACTGAAGAGTCTTACTTGAGGGGGGAGCAAAGTTTCTACTGGAGTCACTGTGCATTCCTCTGCTCTGCTCATATTCTTTCAGAATCCGCCCATAATGATACCTGGTGAACAAAGAAATAATAATAATGAAAACTAAAATCAACTGAAACTTAGATTTGTACACATGCTGGAGTTTACTCAAACGTAGCGTAACATTTAAGGAGGAACGTTTTCAAGCAAAGCTTCTTAAACTTGTCCCTGAATGCTCGGCTGTGTGTGTGTGCCCGGTGTGCAGCGACACGGTGTGTGTGTGTGTGTGTGTGTGTGTGTGAGAGATGTGGCCTCCTCACAGCCCCGAGACAACGGTCCACTTCATGCCCTGAGAAGCGCGGGAGTTGTGCAAAGACAGCTTACAGAGCAGCAGCTGGTAGCAAAGAAACGGCTCCACTCATGAGGGGATTTGTTTTAAAGTGGGGAACGGGGACAGAAGCGATGATGTAAACAGCCACAAGGATGATGACGAAAATGAATAATGTAAGTGGATTGTTTTAGGAAAAGTCCAGAGAAATAGAGTGCTGTGTGAAGTATTTCCTCTCTGTGACGTCTTCGTCTTCCTGGTTTTAATGTCACACACGAACGCTTCGGATCATCAAATACATTTTAATACCAGCTAAAGATAACCTGATCAAAGAAAATAAATCTGTCCAAACCAAGCTGGATCCAATGTGAACATATAAGGGGCCCCTAGACCTAATAACCGGTTGTGTCACACTTGGCAACAACGTCTGCCATCATTGTGTTTGGGATAATGAGCCTTTTACATCACTGTGAGGGAGCAGACACGTCTTTGCAGAGCTGTTTACATTCGCCACTATTTAAGAGGTGTTCCTGCGTAAGTTCATGCCACAACATCTCAATCAGATGTCCAGACTTTGACTAGGCCACTACAAAACACTGATTAGTTTTAAATGCATCCATTCAGAGGAGGACTTGCTGCTTGAGCTTAAGGTCATTGTAGTGATTATTTGTCCATAAAAAGCAAACCAGAAAAAACTTAAGAGTGACCAAACTGAAGGTAAGTGTAACTCAAATAGTCAATTGATGCATGGTGGGTTTGGAGTTTACGAAGCACAAAAAGGTCCAGAAATGCAGTTCTGTGGCTTTATTCCAAGATGGCAGGCAAACAGCAAGATACACGTCACAGGAATACTCGCTGCCTCTGCTGCTCTGGCTCCTCCATGACAGTCTGGTCGCCTGAGTGACTGCCATCCTGACTCATTGGCTCACACTTACTGACTGGATTCAGATTCACCTGAAGCCTACACATTTATCCCAAAATACCCACGTCCATAACAAAATAAGCATACAAACTAAACGACCTACTAATAAACAAATGTATTCCACATAACTCTTATTAAACAAAAAATACTAACTCGAAGTCCATCAACTAGAAAATAAACACATCAATAAACTAATCAACTAAATTCTAAAATAGGGAAATAGCTCCTACAGTCATGAACTGATGGCCAGAGGATCTCCTTCAGGACTTTCTGGTAGAGAGCAAGTCAGCAAGGCATCCTTGGGGCCGACTGTGGTTTGGTGGGAAGAGTAGTAATTTTGCAATTGGGAGGCTGTGGGTACGATTCCAGCTTCCCCCTGACATATTTCAATCTGTGTACGGATATGCGTGCATTAGTGAGGGTTAGTGGGTGATCGTGGCTCTAGTGTAGAGCACCGAGTGGCCGACAGGGCTACAAATCCTGGTCCTTAGAAGCAAAGCAGGCCCAGAAAACGGCACTACACCGCCCTGTTTGACTGTAGGAATAATGCTGTTTTACTGAACTCCTGCGTTAGGAATACACCACATGGCACCGGGCGCACCACTTTCAAAATCTTTCACTTTTTTCCCCGTCAGCCGACAAAATATTTTCCCTAAAGCCTTGGGAATAACAAATGCGTTTTTGGCAAATGTGAGAAGGGCACCAGTGTTCTTTGTATTCAGCAGCAGCTTTTCTCTTTGGAGCTCTTAAATGAGGTAAACGAGGCTTGCAGAGCTTAAGATGTTGTTCTGGATTTCTTTTAACTGCCTGGATGAGTGGTTGATGAACTCTCGGGAGTAATTCTGCTTGGATGCCTACTCCTGGGAGGGTTCACCGCTGTTCCACTGTTTCTCCATTTGGGAATAATGGCTCTCAGGGTAGTTCACTGGAGTCCCTAAGCTTTAGAAACGGATTTGTGAAAGCTCTCCCGACACACAAATGCCTGTACCTTTATTATCTGCTCTTGAATTTATTCCGATCAGGTCTAAATGTGTTGCTTTTTTAGATATTTTATTATTTTACCGTTCTTTATGGTGCCAGACAGGTTCTGTTTAACTGATTTCTTGAGTCTATAGATGATTGCTGGATAACAAAGTTTGTTTGATGATCTGAAACATTTGAGCGTACCAAAAAAAAAAAAAAAAAAAGCAAAAAAGAAGAAATCTGTAAATGGTAAATGGACTGAACTTATATAGCGCTTTTCCAGTCATACTGACCACTCAAAGTGCTGCACACTAGAGCCACATTCACCCAATCGCACAAACATTTATACACCGATACGCAGCTCGCTAGGCAACTTGGGGTTGAGTGCCTTGCCCAGGGGCACATCAACGTGCGAAGCTGAAGGGGAAGCTGGAATCAAACCCAGAACCTCAGAAGACTTTCATCAAGGGTTGATTTCTCGGGCACATTTAAATAATAATAATAATAATAATAATAATAATAATAATAATAATAATAATAAAAAAAAAAACCTATCCCGACTAAAATGCTGCAAAAGCTACAAATATATCATCCACAAACACCAACAATAAATATATGCAAAACAATACAGCAGTATTACACACAACAAAAGTAAAATATATATTGGTTGAACCTTTTACCTAAAGATTCCCTTCCAGATCAGCTCTTAAAGGCCAATAATAAAGAGTCTGGTCAAAGTTATCTGAAAGGGACAGCTACAGTCTCCATCAAAAAAGTCGTACAGTCTTTGTTTTTGAGTCTGTTATTGGTAAACAGGGGTCCGTTCTTCGTACGTTGCTTAAAACATCCAAGATCAAATGAGACATCCAAGATGATTTCATCCGGCTAATCATGATCCGGCTAATTGGGTTCTTCGAACACACCTGTTGTTTACGATTAGTATGGCTGGATTGAGTTATCTGAGACAACTGCGCGTTCATGCGTTTGTTTAAAAGGGGAAATGTATCGATAGTAGAAACAATGATCAGCAGCGCTGCTATTGGCTGTTCAGCATGGCCAAAGAACGCCCACAGTTTTTCTCCAAGCAGAACACGAGCTTTTAATGGAAGGTTATGCCGAATTTGAGTCATTAATTAAAACACCTCAAAATCAGTTAAAGCGAGGAGAGAGGGCTGGCAAAAAGCAGCAGACAAATTAATGTGTAAATACTGTCCATGGTAGATGTTTCTATCACTTTCTACAGTATGAATTTTAATAATCTCATATTTACTTTGTTCTTTTATATCAGAGCCTCCACAGGACCCACTAGAACATGGGGACAAGTAAAAGTGAAATACAAGAATATTCTACAAAATAGTAGCCTTTAATTATTATACTGTATTTTAAAAAGGCACTTGTTATGTCAAGAGATCCAAATTTCAGTGTCATTCCTTAGAGACGGGAAGTAAAGGACACGTGCAAACTGGGAATTTTAACAAAAAAAAAAAAAAAAAACAATCTTTATCCATAAAAAATGAAAATCTTCCTTTTCCAAGTCATCCACAGTTTACACGGTAAAACTGTATTGCTCCGTGGCTAGATAATCCATCCATAGTTTTTTCTAATACAATATACGGCTCGACAGGAAGCAAGCCTTTCAAAGTAAACTAAACTTCACAATAAAATGGCCCGAACAAATCTTCTTACTGAATAGGATAAAAATAAAAAGCAAACCATCATACAAATAACTTAAAATTTTAGATTTATGGCTCCAACACCACTTTTTCCTCTTTAAAAGCCACTGTTAAATGATGTGTTTGTCTGTTTATAACAGCCACCAAGAAAAATCTCTCTACAGTTACACTGTCGCGCTGCTCTAAAGGATCCTGTCTATTGCGCAATACGCGATTAATTTGAAAAAAACTGCAAATTATTCTTGCACCTTCCGCAACAGGTTGCAGTCGTAAAAATGGACATGGCTACGGCAGACTTCCCTATCTCCTCCGCTTATACAGCCGTGATCTAATCTTGTTTACATGAAATAAGCCTGCTCTGGAGCAGGCTCAAGCTGGTGCACATGTTGCTATGACAACAAGTGCAGGAAGTCTTTCGAAGAACCAAACGATCCAAGATCACGCCAAATCGTCAACAATGAAATCCTGCTAACTGAGTTAGCGACGTACGAAGAACGGACCCCAGTACACAAAGAATTACAATAATATCAACATGAGGGAGATTGAATAAAGAACAAAAAAAAAACAGAGACTGCTTTAACAACCAAGCCAACCAGTGAAGTAGTTTTGAAAGTGCAATCTCCAACAAAGAGTTCAATCTTCATGCCTCTTCCCGGCTTCATACAGACTTTTTGTCTGTACTGTGCCTATTTATAAAATGAATTTAAAACAGCCTGTGACCTTGTTTTCACCCCATAAGAAATCAAGTTCTGCTAAGGGGCTATTCAGAAAATACGTGTAAAATTTAGGATCAGTGAAAGTAGTAAAAATGTGCTGACTCTGCTGTTCCCAGCTGAAGTTGTCACGGTAAAAAGGTTGGTAGCACCTGCCTGTAAAAAGCCGTAGGGTTGCTCTGAAACTACAACAGCTGCTTCCCAATTAAAATTTGATTCTAAATATGCTGCTTACAAATAAATCATCTGGTTGAGTACAAAAATATTCCGTTTGAGTACTCTCATATACCAGAACCTGTACATCAACAGAGCCTGGCAAAAGCAGTCATAAACCTTGAGGTTTTTACATTTAGTTAAATTGCAACCCCACAATTCAATTCATTTTATCAGGATTTAGGCGAAACCCGATCAAAATATTGTGCTACTGCGCATTACTGTGAGTAAAGAAAGTTATACTGAAAAAAAGCTTGAAGAAGGGGGCATGTATTTGAATTCATCCCACCTGGGGTCAATATCTGGTAGAAAACCTTTTGCTGCAACTCCAAGTCTTTGAGGAATGTCTTCACCTGCTTTTCACAGCTAGACACTGAACAGTTTATATGTTCTTCCTTGGAGGATTGTTAAAGTTCAGGCAGACTGGATGGAGACTTTGCGTGAACACGTTTCCAAGTCTTGCCGCAGATTTGTCACATTGATTTAGGTCTGATCTTTGACTTGATCATTCTAACACAATCATAAGCTTTAATTCAAACTAGCCTTCGTAGCTCCGGCTGCATGTTTAGGGTCGTTGTCCTGCTGGAGGGTTAATTTCCTATGCAGTCTCAAGTCTTTTGTAGGAGGTTTTCCTCCAAGTCTGTATCTACCTGCAATTAACTTCACATATTCACAACGAATAACAGTGAAATATATTGAGGTTTGTGGTTGTAATATCATAAAAACTGCAAACACAATCAGGTCTCTTCAGTTTCTCTCCAATGTGAAGCCACCGATGAAGCTACTGCTTCCATGAACTCTGTAAACCCCAGTCTTCCCTTCCAGTAGAAATCCAATTACCAGTGATTCTGTGTATCTTCTGTATCTACTTTCTCAGTTCCCTGTTGGTCCTGGCAGATGGCCGCTCACACGGGGCCTGGTTCCAGAGGGGCTTTTTTTCCTGCTGGGCTTCTTCAGAAAACTTTTTACTAACTTGGCTTTAAAATTCTGTCATAACTAGGACCAAACTGAAATTAATTTAAATCCAAATCGTTGATCCGGTTGTATATTTTGTGGACACATGAGCTGATCGGACCTGTTAGTCTAGTAAAGATGTCATGTGCTGTGATTTGGAACCATATAATAAAAAAAAAGAAGAAGAAAAACTTAAGGTATATGAGTACTTCTGCATGGCTCCATCTATCGATCGATCGATCGATCGATCGATCGATCGATAGATAGATAGATAGATAGATAGATAGATAGATAGATAGATAGATAGATAGATAGATAGATAGATAGATAGATAGATAGATAGATAGATAGATAGAGATATATATATATATATATATATAGATAGATATAGATAGATAGATATATATACACACACACACAAATGCTGGTTCTGGTTCCAGCCTCTGAATTAAGTTTTTTTCTGATGCTCATGGTTTTCTCTTATCCTCAGCTACCCTCATCATGTCCTCAGTAACGCATGTTCCCTGGTCCTCATTTACTTACTTTTATCCACTCACCTCATTATCCCCAGCACTACTTAAGCTCCCCTCTTTGCCAGACACACGTTGCTGTGAACTTTACTGTTTCTTTTTTTTTTTATTTAGTTAATGCATACCCCACTTTGGTTTCTCCTGAAGGCAGTGAAGTGCATTAATTTACTTACTGTTATTATTCTACATTTTTTTTATTACCCTTCACTGCAAAACTTCTAACTTTTTCTAATTAACATTTCTTTATGTTATCCGCCCCGCTGTCTCCTGATGCTTATTTCTACATTTGAATACGGTACCCACTCTGGATCGTGGCAGTATACCCTTCAGCCTAAGGGCTCATCCAATTATTAATGACCGCAGAGCATGTTAAGACCCCAGCATATTGCATTTTTACTTCACAGCCTGTTTTTTTTTTCACACGTAGCAATTTTAAAAGCTTACAGTAAATGTGTTTTATACCTCATGGTGACCACCGTCTCCGTCCAGTCTGGCTGCTGGCTCTCCCATTCATCAACTGTGACCCAGTTAGAGCTCTGAAGGGCCAGCCTTGCCATAGCGATGCGATGCTTTGCAGGGACCAGGCCTTGCTTTCCATAGCCGTCACTCACTGGAGACACAATGCCCCCCACCACCTTGTACTGGCCTGAGGAGAGAGGTTATTAAAGCCGTTTTTTTTCCCCCAGGTCATGACAGTCAAAGACAAAGAACATTATTTAGAAGATAAAGTATCCTCACGGAGATTACGAGGCTCTACCCTGAATGTTTAATCAGATCTGACATTTAAACCTGCCTCGCTTTTATTATGACAGTGATACGAGTGCTTAGCCATGACTTAATCTATCTTCACTGCACCATAATTCACAGCTTAGACGGTGTAGCTTTATTTAAAGGGTGTGGAGAAAGATTTGGACTAAACCAAATCAGGATAGAGATGGACTGCATTGACCAACTGAAGCACAAAAAAAATTAATAAAAAACCTGACAAAGGAAAACTGCTGAACCTTCATGTGGGGCTTCAAGGCTAATCACTTAAAGCCCTTAAGGTCAAAGCAAAGGATGTGAGGCATCAGGCTAACTATGATGAAATGTTTGTTTCTTGGTTTGGACATGTAGAAACTTCAAATATATTGAAGATGCATCTCAGTCAGCTGGCTTCAGGAGCTCTCTTCTTCATCTTCATCACTGGGAACACTTGCCTGCAGATTGGTGGCTACCACACATGCAAAGCACTCGAGCAGACGGGAGTCTGGGCTTTTCTGGGGCAATGTCTCTGGGATGCAGGGGCAGTGGCGCCACCAGGGGGTTGCCAGGGGTGGCCATGCCCCCCCCCCCCACTTGCCACCCCCACTGACCAGTGTAAATTGTAGGCAGCCGCTCTTCCTGAGCTTCTATAGCGCTTTTATTTGTATCTGCCAGTATCAACTTTCCCCTAGTAACTGTTTTGTTTTCCAATAAATGAATAAATGTACACCTGATTCTAAATACAATTACAATCAAAATGTTAACTGTATTGTTATTGGTCTATGCACATTAGATCATTAGGAACATTAAAAATAAAAAAATAAAAAACATTAAAACCCAAAAGATATTAGTAGGCGTTTACTTAAGTCTCTGTGATAGTTTTCTACAGGCAGCTTTATTACAACAGTAGAATAAAATCATGGAATTATGGCTTTTATTTTCAGTGCCACCCCTACAGTTTAAGTGGCTCCATCTGGCCACCCTTATGAAACATTTCGGGAGGCGCCACTGTGTGTGTGCAAGGCCGTAATCAGAGTCCTAGTTTGTTAGGCGGCAGTTCTGTAAGATCCATCTGGATGCTTGCAGCTGCTCTCCGTGTTAAAAAAGCCAAAGAATTTCAGAAGAGTTGTATTCGAGAGTATAAGAGTTAAGAGTTGTAATCGTTTTGCACTTCAAAAACAGCGACATGCCCTGCGAGCTCGCTCCGTTTACCAGCAAGAGGTGCGATTAGGAACAAAGCGGCGCTGGCTGGGTTGGCCAGTTCCTCGGCGCATCCGAATCTCTCTCAAACGCAGCTTCTGCGCAACGCAATTGAGAATTTGTGAAAAAAAAAAAAAACTCTGAAAATTGGTGCTGTTTGACACGCTCCATCCAATCAGACTGAGCTTGAGCTATTTGGGAAAGTTTCTGTATGCGCCAAGCTGGGAGGGTTTATGGGTGTACAGGACTTTGGTCAACAGGGTTGTTTTTAAAGTTCCTTATGAATAAAGTTGTAATGTATTGTATTGTGTAAGGTAAAAAGGAGTAAACTGGAGTATTTTTTCACTTCTCTAATGAACCTCTGAGGCCTTCCCACACCAGCCGTATTTACTGAGATTAAATGACACACACGAAGACTCTGTTTACTTATTAGGAGACACCTGAAGACAAGGGGTTGAGTACATGTGCCTGGCACACTTTTTGTCCCTTCACGAAAAACCTTTTAAAGCCATAAATCCCCTTCCAGTTTACAGTTATGCACTACTTTATGTTGGGTTTTTATGACATAAACTCCCTAAATGACCAAAAGGTAAAAGAAGGTCGGATGCGTGAATAGTTTTTACGGCACCGTGAAGACAGATTGGTTCCTGAACTGAACAGCCTTTGTGTTAAATCTGCGCAGCTTTCTGCTGACTTGTGTGGATAGAAGCAGAACATTTGTATCGGCTACCTAAAGGTACGGGACACAACCTAAACCAAACAACCGCTGACTCGATTTTTATTTTTCGCATTTACCAATTTCTTCATAAAAAACGTTAGCATTTTATCCCCCCCCCCCCCAACTCTCTCAGAAACGATTGTTGCTTCAGCTCTTTGGTTTATTCAGCAGAGAAACAATGATTTTCTAAATGACTATTTAGGGTAGAATAATGAGTGCTGTTCGAAAAGTTCTGTTGAGCCGCACGCGTCCAAACCACATTACAGTAATTTGATCAGAGTCAATCTAATGATCTGGCCGCTCTGACGCTAAGTGGATCTCTAAAGCCAGACAAAAACACATTTAGCACACGTTGCATCAGTGATGTTCGCGTCGCACCTGTGCTTTGCATGTGGTCCCTGGCCAGCTCAAACAGCCTCATGTGCTGATTGGTGATTGGATTGAAAGAGCCACAGGCTAACAACACCAGCGGCACGCGGCGGGAGGCCATCGCGGTTGACTCTCTCACTCTGTGGGCCTCAGGGTAACCTGAGAGGAAGGCAGAAGAAGGCGCTTCTTAAATCTCTATAAACTTCAGTGCAGGTAGAAATATCCCAACAGCGTAATCTTAAAGTTGTAGTCAAAGAGAATATGCCATCCTTCAACTAAAAGGTGTTCTTTATTCACAAGTTGCTGTGCACTTTGCAAAGCTACACTTAATAACGTCAAGACGAACTTATTGGCCTGATCTGATTTACAGTTTACAAGAATAAAGAATCTTACAATGGACATACATATGATAATTTGATTAAAATAGATGAATGCCTGCAGAAGGACTTAAAAGCGCTTCTGTCTTTATGAAAATAATTTTCAGCAAAAATGAACATGAAGCACAGGGAAAGAAAGATCTCAAAAAGCAACACATTATGCCCCCATCTAAAGAAAAAGAACAGATCAGAAACAAAGTTACTAACATAGATAATTCAAGAAAGGGTCAGAGAGCCTTTTGAAGCCATGACCCTCAATTAGAGAAACCATGGAAGAGTGCAGGAGAAACCAACCATCCAGAGTTACTTTAAGAATGAAACAGCGGTGGCACCGTGATGGTCTAAAGCTGCTTTGCTAATTCAGGACCTGGGTGACATGCTGGAATTACTGAAACCAATTTCAAGGAGTAGATAATATAAGATTTATCTACCTTTTGCTCCTGTTTCTTCATGTAAAACTTACAAAGCCTTTGTAAGTAATCATGTAAAACTAGTAATATTTGTTATTTCTTAATGTATTTATTTATTCTAGCATTTGTTGAATTTCGTAAAATTTAACACATGCATGAACAAATGAAGTTCAAAGTTCAACCCATAAAACCTGCTCTCTACCTAAATATCCTGAAGGATCATTTCCAGCCATCAGTTCTTGACCTTAACACCCAGAGCACCATGCTGTGCAGAACGAAACGGATCTGAAGCACAACAGCAGGTTTATTTCCGAATGGCTCAAAAAAAAAAAAAGAAAAAAAAAAGAAAGGTTTCTTTAGCGGCCCAGTCAAAGTCCAGAAATAAATCAGATTGATATATTGTGGTGTGATCCTAACCAGGTGTCCATACTTAAAATCGTTGATTGCAGATTAATTAAATCTGCAAAGAGGTATCAGCCAAAACATCTTCATAGTGATTTAAAATACCCATTGTGAGTTCTCACAAATGCTTGATGGCAGTAATTGTTATTTTTATCAGGTTTAGGGGTACACCTTTATCATTCAGTGCAAGAGTGCTGCGTCTCTACACTCTTCTTCAATGTGGAAACCTGATTTCTAAATGGAATGGTATGAAAATTTTACTTTTATCTGAAAAAAGGGGGACTCTGGACCACTGAGTAACAGTCCATTCCTGCTTCTTAGCCTGGGTAAGAAGCTTCTATTTTACCTTTGGTTTAGGAGCGGCTAAAAGGGGCCTAGTCATGCACTATGACTTTACAAATTTCTATGCCACTTGCTTACTCTGGTTGCATACGGTTCTCTGATTAAATAGCTGTGCCCTGTTGGCTTACTATCCTTTATTTATGTGCTTTACACTTTGTCTTTGCTCTATTTAGTAGTATTTACCATAACAAGACCACGTGACCGGAAGCACGAATGAGTAAACAAGAAGAAGCAAGGGAGCTAAAGGAGTCAGTGATGCTCAGCAGAAATGCGAAAAGAAAGAGGTTAAGTAACACTACCACTGTAGATCGGGTTGGTCTTCGACCACACCGAGCTGTCACTTTACTGCAAGGCATTTAAGGACGGTCTATTGGTTTGTACAGCAGTTGCGTCAGTTGTTGCCATCTTGCTTTCTGACACATCGGCCATACCGCTGGCAGATGGCACAACAATGGTTATGTCTGCTGATCGCGCCTGGTGCAAAATTTCTTTTCAGGCTCAAAAAGGACTGAGTAAACACCATCAGGACAAACGGTTGACGTAAAATATGTGACTAGCCCCCTTTAACATGTGAAATATAACAGTTGTAGACAATGAGTCTGTGCATTGTGGTTTTTTGGAGCACTGACTCAAGCTGCTGCCCACGTGTACCTTTTTCTAAAGCACTTTTTCCTTCCACTCAACTTTCCAAAAATAGTCTTGGAAGCAGCACTCTAAACATTTACTTTGCAATGACCTTGTAGACTGTCTCAATGACAGTCTGCTGGTCAACTGTCAAGTCAGCAATCATCCCCATGATTGTGTAGGATATGACATGGTCATTACATTCATGTATTACTATCAAAAAGCTTTTTTTTTTCTCCATCATATGTCAAATTCTACTTTTCTCAGAAACATAATTTTGGGTTTTTTAATCAGCTGTAAGCCATAAATCACAAGAATCCAGAACATAAACAGTAGAAATGTATCACTGTGTGTGTAATCAATCAGTACGATGTATGTTAAACCTTTTGAATTATAATATTGAAATAAATTACTTTTCAATAATAGTATAATTTATTGATCTTCATCCGTACATACTATTTGACAATATACGTAAAATAAACAAATGAATTGCCTGATAGGTGCAAACATTTCGTGGCAAAAAAATAAAATAAAAATAATAATAGCAAGAATTACAAAAAAAAAGTTAAGTATTACCAAGCCATGCAGTCATCTTTGTTGAAGTTTATGTAAGACAGTGATAAAGTTATGAAAACGACACTGTGAGAAACACCGGTCTGACATTGAGCTGGCAGTAAACATTAGCAAGCTTAGCAGACCAAACACTGCGCTACGTGACATTTAGAACATTTTAAGCTAGCAAAAAATAAAAAAAAATAGAGAGGAATTCTATATTACAAACCACACATTATTTCACAGCAAGAGTCTTGACCGGTTTATTACCTTCAATGTTCACATTTCGTTGGCGTGTAACAGTTATTCCCGTCCCCCTGCTTCGTGTAGTGAGTGATTAAGTGTTCCGCAGGTTTAAAACAAGCGAAATTGCGACCCCTTGTGGCGAAAAGTAAAAACAAACAAAAAAATGAAATCAAAGGAACTGTCCATGGTTTTGAAGCGAGATGTCACAAACTACTGGATACTCACCGTAGAACCCTATTTTTGGACTGGAATTAGATTTCTTACCATTTTAAACACATAAACAACAAATTTCAATATTCTTGTGTACATATGCCACGCATCCTCTATATTCTCACTACAAGAACAACAATATAGCATTAGCAGTAGAATTAGTAGTAGTATTAGTTGAGGTAGTGGTAGTATTTATTTGTTTATCTATTTATTTAAAAGTGTGCATCAGTTGGCATTTACGGTCACGTGGTCTTGTTATGGTTTATTTACCTGTAGAGCAAGTACAGATAAATAAAACAAAGCAACGTTTACTGGAGGGAAGGGCACGCTCTGGACCAGTTGCCAGTCCACCACAGTGTCTTTGTGTTTCATTTGCTTTTAGTATTGTAGTCACTCAGTGGGTCATTACATTCTTTCTCGAGCTAAAAACCCCAGATCCCCATTACATATTATATGATATACTGACCTTTGCAGCAACACACTGATGTCAAATCTATATGCTCCAGGTAACCTTTCACTCTCTGTTGTTGTAAACTGCTTGTTACATGAAAAGGGGATGTATTGTTGAGCTCTAATTGATTATTTGTCAAGTGACAAGCTGAGGCCCAGCAGTAGGTATTTTCAGTGGCTTGAAGTTATCATTGATCAGAGCAATGACACTGGTTTGTTTAGTGTGCACCTCTAATGAATAAACAACATTTGGACTGTGATTGTAACTGTTGTTAGTTACTTACATTCAAAAGTACTTACATTCAAAAGTTTCCCTACTATTCGTAGCCGTGTTTGTGTCCTTTTATCCACCTAAATCACCCAAAGTCTCCGTCGCGCTCTAATCCTCAGAATGCACACCTATATTCAGTGGAAGAGGAAGCACAAGGGAGTAGCTGGAGAAAACACAACCTCCTGAGACAAGCAGTGATTCTGCTACAGGGGGGAATTTTTAAGACAGGAAGTTTTATGTGGGGGAGTAAAGCTGCAATGATCAGAGACTCTTGTTGGGAGGAAACAGCTGAAAAAATATCACATCATGCTGCCTCCAATGCACCAAATTGCAGAGAGAGAGAGAAAAAAACATCAACAAGATACCTTAGAAAAGTCAGCTGCAGGTAATAGTTGAAATTTCTTTTAAAACCGTACCAAACAGACCTGGAAGGCAGCGATCAGAAAAAAAATCAAAACCAACAATGAAATGTGGTGACATAAGTGGGTGTAATGCGTGTAAAAATAAAGGCTGTTATTACTGAACATGCTGACAGAGTACTACCATGTGAAAAACATGTTTCCTGACATTCTCAGTCAGCGATGATTGTGGACATCTGATAGCACAAAGAGTCTTCAGCTAACACCAGACTGACTCAGTTTCTGATCAGCCGAACACTTTGTTAGTAAAGGATCTAGCAGGTAGGCAAAGGATCAGATTGTAAAATCGTGTCATTTAGGAAAAGAGTGCAATGAATAACTTTTTCTGTGTTTGCGGAAGAATAAAATCTTGTTGGAAATTTGGCACTAAGCTAAAACCTTTGGGCTCTAATCCCAAAAGGCGTGTTTGGCACAGAAACAGCACCGGGCCTCACCAAAAGACCACAAGAATATTCACAGTAACACACAGTGGTAGCAGGAGCTGTGAGGGTACTTTTCGTAAGCTGGAGCTGGAGTTTTGCCAGGATGGACCTGAGTGGTTCCTAATATCAATCAGCTTTGACCCAAAAAATTTCAGCTTCCCACCAGAAAGCAGAAGATAAGGAGGGACTAACATGTTTTAGCACTACATTAAATCCATATCAACAAAAGAATAGTTAAAACCAGATTCAGATTAAATGTTTTGTAATGCGTAACACCATGACACAGAACTAAGTAAAACAGAAAATTTGTGCAATCAGTAAACGAGAGCCATGTAGCAGAGATTCTGGAAGGGGCAAAAATGCCATGTCGAAATGTGATATACCAACAGATTCCCACCATGGCAGACTGACTGCTCAATATCAAAATTAAAGCAAAAGGGTTTCAATTTATTAGTTTATTGGTGCTTTTCATTTTATTTTTTGCAGTTTACAGTTGAATTGTACAAGATATTTGTCAGATTAACGTTTACAAAAATGGAAATGAATGAAATAATTTATAGTTCTATAGGAGTGTGAATACTTGGAAGAAGCTGCACACATTCAAAGACTTGTATGCCATTGCATTTAGGAAAGGTTATGCCATCTCTTATTTTCAACTCAAATCATACTTATCTTATAGTAAGATAAAGCTCACCAAAAAAGCCAGAATATCGCGCATGAAAACAATTTATGTTTTCAAAATAAAATTGTACAATATGCAAACTTGATTCGTGTCCTAGTTTAAAGCTTTCAAATAAAATTAAACTAGGTCAAATTAGTCCGAGTTAAATCGTGTTGTTTATACAGGCTCGTGGTGACGTGTTTATTAATCATTATATATGTATTTTATGCTGAAAGGTTATATCCGTAAACTTAAGTTAATTGACGCCGCTTCGACGCCTGCGTCTCTCTCCCTCTCTCTCTCTCTCTCTCTCTCTCTCTCTCTCTCTCTCTCTCGCTCTCCTCCCTCGCGCTACCAGCGATGCTCTCTCGATCTGCCAAGATTCCGTCGCGCGACAGTGCCAGCTGAGAAGAGCCGCGCGCTCGGGAGGTGAGGCAGGATTTCAGGAGAGGAGAGCACGCGACGAGACCTCACACTCCAGCTCCACAGAACATGGACATCCGCGGCGTTCCGTTCGGGCTGCTTTGGCTTCTCACGGGCTACTCCTGCGCTCTCGGCGGGAAAGGTAGGAACATGGCAATAAAGCAGACGGGAGGGAAACACATTTCCGACCCTCACATGTCGGAAATTGAACTCATAATTTGGAGTCTTGAGTTGCACAAGTTGGAAATCGGAGTGACAGCCTTTGTTGTGGTTCTCATGTGGGTGTAGAAGGGGATCCTCGCGAAGTTCTGCTGAGTGTCCAGATGTTGTGCTTGTCTTTATTGGCTTGAGGTTCATTAAGAAGGCAGCTTTTTATTTTTTTGTCCCGCAGTTTATGGAGCAGGTGCTCCATTCAGTTGAAGGCAGATTATAGGAGTTTTGAGTGGGGCTTTAGTTATTATTGTTCTACAGGTAAGAACGGCCACATGAAGATAATAGTAATAAATGAAAATATCTGAAATGGAACAGGCCTGCTTTCTTTTACAGTTAGTATGTTTTGATAGGCTATAGATTTGGGCTTTATTTCCAATTAAGAGATCAACCTCCCCATGGGGTCTTTAAACGTAGGGGATTCAGTAACATGATGTTTTACATCAGTTTATGCACTGTTTATCTAAAGAATATTTTATTAAATTATATAATATAGCCTAATTAAAAAAATACTTCCTCGATTTAGAGGGACAAGTTATAAAAGCCACATTTAAAAATAAAATAAAATAAAATAAAATAAATGTCGTTGCAAGATTACTTTATTATTATTTTGTGTATAAATAATATACTGTTTGTAAATTCTTTGAATGACAAATAGCCATAGTTTATAAGCATCATGCCATGCAGTTTGTGAAATTCACGTTTTATTTATTTATTTGTACATTTTGCATGTTTTCCCATTTTTCATTTTCCATCGCAGAGTTTTGCAATCTGGTGTACGTTTATATTCATGAATATTAATTCTTTGAATTTCAGACAGTAGTATTCATAATCAGTTCGCAGGCCAAATGTAATTTACTGTACAACATTAAACTACCATTAATGTATTTGTTCAATGGTCTTTATTTTAAATGTTTGTATGGAAAAACATATTTTAATTGTTGATTTCACATTTTTATGTGATATCTATCTATCTATCTATCTATCTATCTATCTATCTATCTATCTATCTATCTATCTATCTATCTATCTATCTATCTATCTATCTATCTATCTATCTATCTATCTATCTATCTATCTATCTATCTATCTATCTATCTATCTATCTATCTATCTATCTATCTATCTTACATGTTACAGTTCACACATATAGTCTTGCATTGCCAATACATACACCTTGTATATTTTAAACAAAGAAATGATGAACAAAGGCAAAAGTATTCACAGTAAAAACTGAAGGTTTAAGCTCTGAATTGTTTCTATGGGTTTTTTTTTCTGTAAGTAAAACATTTTGGTAAGCATTCATTAGTTTCCCAGGAAACCCTGAGGCATTAGAGTTATCTTCTTTGTCTTGATCATCTGAACGGGGATGAGAAATCAAATTTATGTGGAGTGAGAAAGTGAATTTAGTCTGAGCGAAGCGTCTCATACATGAGCGAACCTTGCTCATGTCAGGAAGTACTGGCAAGCCAGAGGACACTTGAAATATCTTGGCTTATTCAACTAAAATTTAATTTGACAAAAGAAAAGAAAAGAAAAGAAAGCATACATTTGGTTGTAAAATAATATTTTTTTTTCAATCTTGCTACTTAAAGGGCCGACTGCCCTGCTTTAATCCATCTGATTTAGATAGATTAACAGGTGAAACTGATGACCTGCTGAGGACGTCATTCATTCAGGTGCATCGGGTGTGTTGGACCAGGGTGAAATCTAGAACGTGCCCAGTGGACCACCAAGGACCAGGATGGAAAAACAAATATCATCTACTAAGTAACTAGTAGATGTACTTATCATCTTAACCCGCCTAGAGATAGAACACATGGCTCCTATCAAATCTCACTTTCCAAATATTTCAGAATAATGTGCTCGTTGGAAATCCGCAGGCTACTTGTTACTGAGCGCCTTTGGGTGCTTTTCAGATGTTTTCGACAATAAGCAGAAAACTATATTTGTTCTAGGGTTGGTCTTAAGCTGGTTGCAAAGCAACATGAAGATGATTTCAGTGTATGAGAATAGATGGGTGCTCAGAGTTCAGCCATGCTGTATGTAATCACATGCTCACCCTGTGATAATCTTGCATCTTCTACATCCTCTCTCTCTGTCTCTCTCTGTGTCTCTCTCTCACACGCACACACGCACTGTGGTGACTGGTGTTGCCAGCGAAGGGAAGCGGCGGTTTACAGTGGTATTAATTGGGTCTCTGGAGGGAGGATCGCCAGGATGGCTGTCTGCACGAAAGCAAACATTACCATTATTTTTTTTGCTGTTTTTTAAAAGTCCTCCATATGGTCAAGAGCCAGTTGAGTTTGGAGAAGTGTCTGTTTCTCTGGAGACTTCTCGTTTAGGTTTCGAAGATGAATATATCCGTCTCAAAACATTTAGTGACGCAGTCTACATGTATAAATGACAGTTTCTGCCTAGCGTTGGTTGAAATAGTTTCTTGTTTTCATAACCGAGGCCTTCTCACATGTCACCAATGCATTTGGCCAAAAAAGACAGGATGCCACAACTCCCTTTCAAGGTCTCTAAATATTATGGAAGTTGATTCAAGCATTTTTTCCTGTCCAAGGCAATAAAGGGAAAAAGAAAACACAGTATGGAAATATAGTCCCATTTCCAGACCTTATTATGCATCGCACCCAGAACAAGCCATCCTTCCATCCAATCTGGACAATTATGGAACTGTAACATGAAAAACCCTCTCTCGGTGCGTTACCAGGCTGTTAGAAGCCTGATTGGTTTTTAGCAGTGTGAATGATCACCTCTGACATATTTTACGACCAAGTCTTGTTTTTCTCAATGCATGAATAGTCGGATCTTACATGTCAGCTACAGATTTGCAATTCAGAAAGTATGTATATATATATATATATATATATATATATATATATATATATATATATATATATATATATATATATAGCGAAAAGAAGTAGAATCCAGCTGCTATTATGACTATGACTAGTATTTCTTCCTCTTAGTATTTGTTTTCCAAATGCTGGGTTTTAATTTCAAATCAAATGAACCAATTAACTGACATAATTAACCTTAAGAAATAATAATTTAACATAAGAAACTAATTAAATATAAATAATTAGACTCTTTCTTCCAAACACTGTCTCAGGACTATAGAGTCTAAGCAAAATTAGAAAGTATAAATCTTAGTTTAGGGTGCGCACTGCTTTGCAGACGTTAGCTAATGTATCTGTTTTGTGGAACGAGGATCCTAAATACTCAAACTCTTCCAAACTCAGCCCCCCCGTCTTGTGTTTCTGTTTCTTTTCACCTGCCGGTTTGACCCAGTTAGCTGGATCCTCGCTGACCGGCTATGGTGCAGGAAGGTATTCGGTCGTTCTCTAGCTCTTAATTAGAGCTCTTCTCGTCGAGTGAAGCCATTTCCTCGTTTTAAATGTCGATCAGTTTCTCAGAGTGCTTCCTGGATGTTTGGCTGTTGCGTAAGACACTGACGGATGTTTTTTGTGCATGTGCAGATTTTCTATTTGGAAGCTCTACCAGCTCAGCAGAATGCGGTATACAGTATGCATGAGACAAATGACTTTCGGCTGAATACCTTTACATAAGGCTCTGTAAAGTAGAGCAGAGCAGACGAGTGCCAAAGAACACCGGCTGAGAGGGCTTGATGGGTGCTGATATAAACATGTCGACAGAAAAAAAACAAAAAAAAAAACAAGATCAGATTTATGGGTGGCTTTTCAACAGAGCCATCCAGTTGTGTTACCCACGCCAGGACATAAATTGTGGGAGCAAGGTGGAACTCAGAGGCATAACTCAGGTTCCCCTCGTCTGTGCAGCGACTGCTGAAACAGTGTCTGACGGGAAGTGCTCTGCACGTCCTGTTGCTCCTCACCTCTTTACTGTCACTCATGTCCTCTCTGTTCCCTTTCTTTTTCCCTCTGCTTTCTCGGCCGCGTTTTTCTGCCTGCCTCCTCCTCTTTATTCCTTTGCCTCTGCATCACTCTCGGCTGTTCTGCTCTGCTGAGCTGATGCCATTCAGAGGGCAAATGCCACCGAGAGAGAGATGTTTTGTCACTCTGCTCCTCACTCCTTTTCCCCATGCTTGAACAGCCGTGCTCCTGATTTCCAGAACCGCTGCTGGTCTCTTTCTTCACAGTCATGGCTTTGCCTCCAAAGGTTTATGGGCTTAAGTGAGATGTATAAATGGGGCAGCTGTATAGCCTCTATCTTACTTTGCCTTTTCTTGTTCTCAAAGCGTTGCATTATTATTCTTCCACGGTTGCCTCTTTTACCGACCTTTGCGAACAGTCCTCCTATGCTCTGCCTAGATTCTCTGTTTCTTTAAACTCTGCTTTTTTCTCATCTTTTATACCCTATGGTAGGGTGCCGTGAACAACTACCCACATCCTTTAATATTGCTGCCGTGTTAGCTTTTTGGTTACTCTTAAATGTTTCAGACCACAACATCATCTGATGAAGACAGGCAGAGTAAATGCAAAACGTTTCAAATGATGACTTTTATTCGTTTGTGGAAATAAAAGTTATGTAGACCAACCCTGGCCCATGTGATGGACTGTGAAGCACTGAGCTATATAATACACTGGAGTGCTGATTTTGCCGAAAAACTGAAGTCACTGGCCGCCATCTTGCTACTCCCTACTCTCACAGAATCCCATATGGATGTGGTTGCAACAACAAGCAGTTTTCTGGCTTCGTGAAAACGTTTCACAGGTAATTCTACAGTCAGTGGATGTACTAACACAATCAACTACTAGGAAATTAGATGCTGAAATATTTTACATGTTATTCATATTAAATATATATATATGTCTATATAAGTATGTGTTTATGTATATATGTATATATATGTATACACATATGTAAATATATGTTTTTGTATATTGTTATTTATATATTTAAAAATGTTAAATACATATATTTAAATGAATAAAATGCAAAATATTTCAGCACATGACTTTCTCATTACGTGATAGTTTTAGAACATAACATAAAAGTATATGGCATTTCAGATTTTAAAAGTTTTAAGCCCGCCCTGAACATGAGAAAATCCTCGTTATTTGCTGCTGTAGCGCACATATTCCCTAGTTACTGGGGGAAATAGGGAGTACCAATATGGCGGCTGGTGGCTTCAAAGCGACTAGTTCAAACAGACGGTGATTAGCACTCCAGTGTATAATATAGCTCAGTGCTGTGAAGAGGCACATTTATTCGGACGGCTGGGTTATGTTTCACCAACCACACCCAGGCCTGATAACTGCCTGACCTACACAAACCTAAAAAACACTTAAAACACGACCTGTCTGATAACATGAAGTGGACTAAAAATCTCACAGTACATGCATTGCTCTAAGTAAAATCATAAAAGCATGGGAGTCAAAAGCACTGACCTATTTTGGTCTAAAAAGGTTTCCAATCTTTTTGCTGATGCATTCAGACTTTGGTGGAGCACAGGGAGAGCCATTGTTCACAAATGGAAAAACCCATGGAAGAGTGGCGAGCCTTTCCAGGAGTGGCCGGCAAACCAAAATCCACTCCAAGAGTGGATCCGAGGCTCAAAGAACAAGATCTAAAGCACCGCGGGCCTCCCTTGTCTCAGTTAAGGTCAGTGTTGAAAATTGAACGGTAAGAAAGAGACCGGATCAAAAATCCATGGAAGATTTCTAAGGCAAAAACATATCTGGGCAAAAATAACACAAAGGCTCATCTCCTATATGGCAGACGACATCTTGACACTTTTGGGAAAACACGCTGCGGAGTGATGAGCAAAAAGAGGAACCTTTTGGGAAGGTGTGCATCCCGTTCCTTACGGCATCCGGCAACTGACACAAAAAAAAAGAAAAAGTTTTGTGGGTGCAAATACTTTTTCACAGCACGTCATGGAACGCTTTTTAAGGTTTTTCGAGTTGTTAGACAACCGTTTGAAAAGTAATTGTGCTTTTTACTGGTTTGTGCAAGCATGAGGAGGAATGTTAGGTGTGTTCCTGGGCATATATGCAAATGATGGTAGATATGCAAATACGGGTGCTAATTTTGATGTTAATTACTCAGCGCTGATAATTATAATATGTGTGATGAGGCGTAAGGTGGAGGAGACGACTGAACCGAAGGGCTACGTGAGGTGATGTCAGTGTTTGCTGTGTGCTTGTTTCTCTATTTGGGGGAGACGTGTTTGTTTTTAGGGCAGTGTGTGTGTGTGTGTGTGTGTGTGTGTGTGTGTGTGTGTGTGTGTGTGTGTGCATGCGCGTGCACTCACCAGGACTACAGCAGCTGGTCTAAGAGTCCCTGTGGGCCTTTCTGGTCAACACTGCTCAATATGTGGTGGATAAACACTGGATGCAGCGCTGACTTCAGAGGGACAGCCTCATGGACTCCTCTTGTTAGCTCACTTAAGCGATGACGTTCACTCATCTACTTTTAAATGGCTAAAGTGAAGATGCTACCCAGTGCGCACCTTTATGTTTACACACACAGTGATTGGCGGTAATGTTGTTGCAAGGAAGAAAAATGGAGGGGAAAAAGGAAAGCCTTTGCTTTGAAAACGTCATAAATAGTAAATATGGACACAGATTTTCCTTTTTTCTTTGATAAAAGGAAAAAGCTTTGATATGACCATTCAGAAAAAATTTAGGTTCATATTCCGAGGGTTGACATAATGAACGTTTACTATTGAACCTTGTGATTTTTAAACTAATGTATTAAAAAAGAATATAAGATGGTGAGCCTTCATGGTCGTCGTATATAAGCTGCCGGTGGCTTTCTAATCATAAACAGAATAGTAGCCTAACAACTAGAATTTCATAAAGACACTACTTTGAGAGACCAGCGTGTTATTTTTAAGAAAGTCCCTCTAGTTGGGCTAAATCTCCATCTGTGGAAGATGCCGTGTAAAAAAGATTTATGAAATCATGAAATCCAGCTGGTCACCTGAAACAGGGCAGTAGAGAAAAGAGTCTGTGGAGATGAAAGGGGAAAATTCTGAGGTTGGTTCACACTACAGAAGAAAGAAAAGGATGACCAAAATCATCTTCAATTACAATTTACAAAAAAAAAAAAAAAAATCTCCAAATGTTTTTCTTCTGATTTTTAATTTAGAGTTTGTCTAAGTGACAGCACACACAGGCGTTTTTGGTATCTTCTCCATAACATCAAATTCTGTTGCATTTGCAGTAAAAGACTGACTATAGAAAACAAGCTAGACGGAAGACAAAATCCCAAAGTAAAATACATTTATTCACTGAAGAGAGCATCCTCTGGTATAAGGTATCCGTTTGACCATATTAGTATGGTCACAGGTTTTGTTAGCAGCCATCAGAGCATGTGAACAGCTGTATTCAGTCTCTTTTCTCATTAGTTAGTGGTAAAGAGTATAGTGTGGCTTAAAGAAGCCATAAACATGTTTTTTTAGAGTGCAAATGATTATTCTAAGTTATAGTGTGGTCACATTTTGTGATAACAGCTTATCAGAAAACGTGATTATCTGTTTTTTTCAGTCCAGCTTCCCAACAGTGCCCTCTGGAGTCACAATCTCTGATGCTCCCAGAATCTGGTGAGCCACTGGTCGTATCGACTCTGCCTTTGGCTTTACCTCCGGCATGAGGACCTCTCATCGAGAACGCTGCTGACGAGAGCCACGAGCCCCAACCTGTTTCTTCGTGTCTCTTTCGGGGTTGAATGTGAAAAGGAAGTTGGACCACCGGTCCCGTATTTCCCAGAAGGAAGTACAGCTTGTCTGGCTTCCTCGGGCAGTGTACTGGTCTGGTTATCTGGTCATTGAATTGGATCATGCAGCTCAGAGGAAAAAAGGGAGTGTTAGGGACATGTTTGCCCTGAAGAGTGGGGCCAGCCCGCCTTTTTTCCCCTGGAAGCCGCAGTAGAGCTCCACGTGGAGGAGTGCACGTCAGACAGTAAATATATCCCCAAGTCTGTCCTCAGCTCCCTGCATCAACTGCGTTTCGCAGCACTAACACCTGTGCAAATGAAACCAGACCTATTATTTGGATCCATATGTGGATAAAATATCGCCGTCAAGGGAAAAACAATTAAAACTACAATTCCAGTCAGAGAAAGAATGGGGCGAAGGCATTCGGTGAAGGTCCTGAGGTTGGGAATCAAACCCTCAACGGCTGCGTCAAGGACAAAAAGCCTCCATATACAGAGCCCGTTCTGCAGCTATGTCACTATAATTACTTTTGTCACGAGGGGGTAAAGGTTGTTGGAGAAAAAAAACGGCTGCGCAATATGAGGAAAATACATAATTGAGATGTAATTACTCAAAAGAGCAATGCTATCAAGTATGATTAAGTCTCATTTTTCTCTTTATTTACAATTACACGATGTCCCCACCACTCTCTAAGCTTTTGTGTCTCAGCCACTAAAGATATGCACAAGGTGTGGGCATTAAGTGCACTTAGTGTCCACCCAACTGGGAAAATTTACTAGCGCTATTCAAAGCATGAATGCTTCACACTTGAAATTATATCCCAACAACTACTGCATGCATGCAGACCTTTGTCATTACAAAATTGCCCACGCTGATACTGCATGGTTGACTGTAATTTGATATATTGTGCAGCTCTTAAAAAAAAATCTATTTCTACGGTTTTAATTTAAGTACGCAGCTGTGGCAATTTTTTACCCCATTTGGACCAACGGAACCAAAATAATCAACAAAAAAAACCTAATTAAAACATCAAAAATTGACTAGGACCACAGGGGGATTAACGCAGGTTTCCTCTGGAATAACTTTTTATTGGGTGAGTAATGCCACTGTTGGGATGGATGCATTTTCGCTCACACTTATTTTACAGCAGAGAGGAAAATTACCACAGCATGCAGTGCAGCAAATAACATTCAAGGACAAGAAGTCGGGTGATGAAAAGTTTTTTTCAGATAATCACAAAATAAATATATACAAATTTCAAAGTTTCCAGTGCGCTGTCACACAGTTAAAGATAAAAGTGGGATGTGTCGTACCTTTACTGTGTCTCATGAGCTGGTGTCGAGGCGGCGCTGTCTTTTTTTTTTTCTTTGTTTCTCAACAGCAGCTCTTTATTAAACAGCAACAGGCAGCGGCCCGTTGTGACTCCTTGTAGCCCCTGAAGTCATGAAGACAGGCATCGCAGAGCGCTGTTTTAATTAGGACTCCAGAACAAACGTACACCTGATCAAACGTGAACAGACTGAATTTATACATTTATACGCCGCTTTTTCCTGTCCTATGGACATACCTCTCAACTTTTGACGACTGTTGAGAGTGAGATTGTTGTCGGGGGGGGGGGGGGGGGGGGGGGTGCTGTTGGTCGATTGAAGACGGTCCAACTGGGGGGTGGGGGGGTGGGGTGCTGTTGTTCGATTCAACACTGTCCAACGGGGGGGGGGGTGCTGTTGTTTGATTCAAGACGGTCACTATTTTAAACGGACTTTGCTTTCATGTTACAGTTTCTAATAACACATGACGACTTACCATTTAATTCGCACACAACACGGACCGTACAAGTGTTTCACTTTGGATGAGGGAAACTTGTTTGCGCGGCGGCGGTCCTTGCAGCTGTGTTACCTGTACTACTGGACGTGCGGAAACCATTGTACCGCAAATTGGTTCCGCCATGACGCGAAGCGCCCGTACGCTTGCGTTTCAAGAGTGAGATTTTCATTGTAAGATTGAGATTTTCAAAGTAATGCGTGTGAGCGTGTGCAATTGATGAAATGCGTGTGTCACACGGTCAATGCGTGAGAGTTGACAGCTATGCCTATGGACCAATCAAATTGTTTCACACTATAGCCACGCTCGCTAACACGGACGCATCCAAACACAGGTCGGCGGGCAGCTTGAACTTCAGTGCCTTGCTTAAGGGGCACACCAACATCTGATTGATGAAGCTGAAATCAAACCCACAACTTTCAGCTTGCAAGGCAACTACGCTACCCAATGAGCCACAGCAGTTGCCCAATGTGTTAGCTCAACGTGTTAGCACTGAATAGTGTGTTCAGTGTCTGACAAAAGCAATAACAGGAAAAAAAAGAAAACAGAGAAAAACACCCACACGCGCGCACGCGCACCTCTTTTCATGTTAGCCTGGGCTCGATTGAGTCATCGCCTTCATCTTCCTTTCAAGTTGTCTTGTGTGGGTCTCGTCTGTGGTCCATCCAAAGAATTACAATATGCTTTGATATGGCTTTACGTTAAAAAAAAAAGGCTTCATCTCGTTGAAACCGCAAAACCAAACAAAATGTGTATTCTCCCGTCATTTTGTGGAATATTGGAGGAGCAGGTTTAAAGCGAAACACTGCTGCGACATCACAGGCGCCAGACTAAGCTGTACCAAAGGAAGTGCTTTTGAGTTTTTTTTTTTTTTTTAATCCCTTGCCTACAAGCGAGATAATGTGTGACTGAAAAGTAAATATTTTTAACAAATACTTTGAGAGTAAACGGAGAGACAGCTGTGCAAGTGTGTGTGTGTTTAAGGGATGTTTCCAGCCACGTGCGTGTACAGACTGATGAAGCCGGTGTTCCTGGAGCTACAGTCGCAGCTCAGGAAGAGACGGCTCACAGCGTGGAGGAGAAATAAAAGCATGTCTGCTAGAGGAAATGTTTTAATTTTCATGAGTCATCAGTCAGAGAAGCTATCGCTTTTTCTCCGCGCCTCTCCCCTCTTGTCCTCCGTGTCTGTTATCCTATCTCCATAGTCGCAGTCTTTGTTAGTGGATGTCTCATATTATTTGCCTCTTAGCAATAACAATGGAGGAGATATATGGATGTGTGTAAATGTCACATAAAATATCCTAGCTTCATTGCACAGATCACTCAAATTCAAAATCCATTTTCTTCCTTCCTTGTAAACTCTGTTGACCCGAGCGTCATCTCCCTACAGTCTGTCACCTCAGTTATTGTCATCTCTTTCATTTCTCCTTCCCCTCGTCTGTTTTCCCATCCTCACTGTCTTCTTCGCCTCTTCGTTTGTTGCGTTCTAAATCATTTATGATGCACTTATGGAGACGCGCTTATGTACCCAAGTTGTGTCCCTTGTGTGTGGCATGCTGTTGATGCTAATTTCTTTTAAAGGCTGATTTGAAGGGAGTTTATATATATATATATATATATATATATATATATATATATATATATATATATATATATATATATATATATATATATATATATATATATATATATATATGATCAACTATTACTAATAATGACAATGTTAAACTGATACCTGTGATAAACTGGCACACAACTTTCATGATTCAAGATGGCCATACTTTTACAAATGTATGAGGTAGTATTAGTGAACTATGAGTTACGTTTTGTTTTGATATGAGAATAAATAGTTTTGACTTCAACAGTTGGATATGTAGTGTAGTTTAAGTCTTCAGAATGTCCAGTTGTGTTTGACACAAGTTGGCATAATTGTGCAAACTCATTAGAATCTGTTTATCAATGCTCTGTTCCTGTACTGTGTTAATTGTTGTTACATTTTACTTTAGGGACTATGCTATAGGGAAATTTTGACAAATTAGGGATCATGATTTTCCAGTAAAAGAAGTGGGATATAATTTTGTTATATAGCCCTACATGGGAGGCACGTACCTCCTTGTTTTGTTAAATACGGGGGCTGACTTTTTTGAGATTGGCAAGGTTTTTTCCATTTGAATTAAGTTGTATCTGAGATTAGACATGGGCTTTATGATGAACCTAGATCATGAAGGATTAGAAAATGTTGAGGAACTGCCAAAGGAGAGTTATTGAGATCATCCATAAAGCCACATTCTATGCTTTGCAGTTCTATGCTCATATATATGTTTTGTTATTCTTTAATTTTCTTCAATTAAAAGAACAAAAAAAGAATCTGGAGCCCAGATGACTGGTTTTAATGATTTCCGTGGTAGGAGTATAGTATTATTATAGTAAGTTGAAAATGAAATTATTATTTTACCTACATTTAGTGAACATGCTTTTAAGAATTTTTGTTTGATTGTCCATCAAACATGTCACCTCTTGGAGCAGAAGGCAGTGAAAGTAAAGCAGGGATTTCAAAAGCACCAAAGACAACTAGGTGTTACATGGAGCGGACGTTGGACTTTACAGCCTCACAAGCGAAACTTTTTGGAGGTGGTTTGTCATCATTATGTGCCGAGGGAAGCTACTGGAGCCGCCCTCTCCTCCAGCTGCTGTTTGCTCTCTAGTGATTTGGTAAACATTAAGCTGGAAGGTCTGGTTTGTCGGGTTTAACTCTTACATAGCTCATCATATTTATTTGACTGCTAGCCTTGTATCTGAGGGAATGATTTGCACTGGGCAGAGCAGCCAGAGCGTCAATACAACAAACCTTCACAATAAGAGCCTTGTGCAGGTATAAAGCTCTCTGAAAATCAAATTGCAGTAGTCTAAAACAGCTTACTGTATCCTCTTCGGTCATGAAAACTGTGTGAATGCTGGATGCATTTCGTGTCCAGGCTGCTGGCTGTCATTTATGCCTCACAGATATCATTTAATACAGAACACACTATGAGGATGTAGGTGAAAGTGACGAAACCTACTAAAACTGATACTGATAATAAGTAATATTAATAACATTGATGCTGAAGTTAAACAGATAACCACAATGGATTTTTTCACAATAACCATTATTTAACGTTGTCCAACTGTATGACATTTTTTCTACTTATAAGGTGGCAAAAGTGAACTTGATCTCAGCGTAGTTTTATTTTAAAATGAAAATAAGCTTTTGAATTCGACAAAGCAGGTTGAGATACAGGGTTGTTTGCTGTCTTACAGATGGGATGTATTTTTATTTATAACTGGCAATTAAGATGGTCGCAAGTTGGCAATTTCTTTTTCCAACAGATCAGCTTATGGTTAGAAACACTATTTGTTTAACTTGTGTTGTTATGTTAGCTATACAGAGATATACAGAGGATACTAGGGTGCTAAATTGTTTGGTTACAGTTATAAATTGGAAGTAAGGTTGGACTAAGTGGGAAAACGTGGACACTAAATTGGGGTATCAACTGACGTGAAGAGCAAATTAACCTGGAGCCTGGAAGATTGTCTGACAATAAAAGGGTTTTGCCCCTTTTTTCTGCCTCTTTTGACAAAAGAGAAGAGGTTGGTCCATTGGTCAGATTAAATTAGGGAGGAAAACCAATCTTTCCTCCACCTCCTCTGCAGATCAAATAACTGAGAGATTGGATTTACAACTTTCATGTACTTCTTTTGAGTTTAGTAGAAATCATATAAAGGTTAGGAACACATGCTTTGAAAAAAAAAGCATTACCGGTCAAAATATGATTATCTTGTACATTGTTTCTTTGATGGCCAATGTATTGAAATGAGTCAAGCTTACATTAATCTAGATGTGCTATAGACCAAATCTGTACATCTGTACAAGATGTACAGAGCCAACTTACACTTCATGTAAGGTAAACTACTTCTGCAGAACTACAGGCCCATCTCAAACTTCCCTTTATCAGTAAGATTATTAAAAAAGCTGTGTTTCAACAACTAAACACAATCTTTACAATGACCAGCCGCTTTGACGTTTTCCAGTCTGGCTTCCGTGCTCACCACAGTAAAGAGACCACCCTTATCAAGGTGTTTAATGACATCCATATAAATACAGACTGGAAGAACCACAGTGCTGGTTCTATTGGACCTCAGTGCAGGATTTGATACTGTTGATCACTCCATTCTGTTAGAACGCCTGGAGAAATGGGTCGGCCTTTCTGGTACACAATTCGACTGGTTTAAATCCTACTTAAAGCATAGGGACTTTTTTGTGTCAGTAGATAATTTTACATCAGAGACAACAAATATCACATGTGGGGGTTCCCAAGGGTCCATCCTGGGTCTCCTCCTATTCAATATCTACAAGTTCCCTCTAGCTCAGATCATAAAAAACAACAACATCAGGTAGCATAACTATGCAGACGACACACAGCTCTACATCACCATGTCACCAGGTGACTATGAACCAATTCAAACAGTAAATGCCTAGAAGAAATCAATGCCTGGATGTGCCAACATTTTCTTTAACTGAATAAAAACAAAACTGAAGTAATAATTTCCGGACAAATAGAGGAGAGATCAAAAGTTAGCACACAGCTTCAGTCGCTTCAGCTAGGAACCACTGATCAGGCCCAAAATCTGGGTGTAGTGATGGACTCAGACCTGAACCTCCAAAAGCATCTAAAGACAATTACAAGGTCGGCTTTCTATTACCTGAAGAACATTTCCAGGATTAAAGGACTAATGTCTCAGATGGATCTGGAAAAACTAATCCATGCGTTTATTTTTAGTCGAATTAATTGCTGCCACGGTGTTTTCACAGGTCTGCCTAAAAAGTGGATCAGACAGCTGCAGCTGATCCAGAACGCTGCTGCCCGCGTCCTCACTAAGACTAAGAAAGTAGAGCACATAACCCCAGTTCTAAAGTCCTTACACTGGCTCCCTGTATCTCAGAGAATAGACTTTAAAATACTTCTGTTAGTCTATAAATCCCTAAATGGCTTAGCAAATAAATACATTACAGACTTGTTATCAGTGTATCAACCCTCCAGACCAATAAGGTCTTCTGGCTCCAGCCTACTCTGCAGAACCAGAACCAGAACCAAACACGGAGAAGCAGCATTTAATTCCCATGCTCCACTTATCTGGAACAAACTTCCAGAAAACTGTAAAAGTGCGGAAAGCCTGAGTTCCTTTAAATCAAGGTTAAAAGCCTAATTGCTTAGAGTTGCCTTTAAATGTTTTTGTTGAAGTTTGTAGTCCAACTTGTTTTATATCTTGACCTGCTGCTACTATTCCACTGCAATATGCTTTCCTCTGTAAGGTTTTCCCTCTGTCTCTGTGCTTTTCTTCTCTCTGTTTTCTTCTGTTAATGCACAGCACTTTGAATCGTCTTGTTACTGAAAAGTGGTTTATATTGCTTTATACTTTCCATTTTGTGTCTGAAAAAAGGCTAACAACTGTAATCAGTTGCGGTTAGATGAATTAATTAGGTGTTATTGTGAATAGACTCCTCATATAGTGTTTCTACTAGCTATTTTCTTTTTATAAATAGAGACCATTTAGGAAAAGAGCAGGTTGGGACTTGGAGTTGTTTTGCAGTAGTAGCTAGGTCCAAAATATACATCTGGTAGTAATTATAAATTGGGCAATTATTTAATACTTCCTTTCTACACAGAGCATTGTCTGCAATAATCATTTGCACCTCTATGGAGTTGCAACTTATTTATAGTAAACCCTTTGCTGGGGTTGCTGTTTGTTCATCTTGGTGCTTGATTGCAGCACAAAGTCACTGCAAATTGTCTCGTGCCAGAGGCACAACATAGACTGCAGCACAGTTAAATACAAAGTTTTCCCCCCCCCCTTTCCTTCAGTGCATCTCTATAACCACACCAATTCTAAACACATTTGTGCAGCAGGGCCTATTGTTTTTGTTTACCCCCCAAAATGATGGCCAGACCATATAAAAATGATTCAGTTTTTTTGTGAGAACAACATACCTTGATGGCTGCTTCCTTGCGTTCAGATTTGTTGGTGCAAACCGGTTTTTCATTTGTAAAAAAAAATCTCATCTGACTTGCTATTTTATTTTGAGAGGTATCCTCTCCACCAGCTGCATGAATTCGTCCTCTAATGCTCAGCAAGCCTTTTACCCGAGAAGCAAAAACGGTTCTCGCCGCTGTAGGTTTTGAACAAGCTACCTGACTCCGCTCACACGCACTGAAAAATCCCCACTTTCCCTCCCTGTTTGTTTCTGTCACCACTTCCCTCGTTCTCGTTTTGTCTCAAAGGAACGAGCCAAATTTATTACCCATCGCGCTTGTGCTAACATGGCAACATTTCCCATCATGTTTTAATTTTTACTTACTCTGGTGTAATGACATTTTCTGTTTGTTTTTATCCATGGTCCACAGCTTTCGCTATTACAGCTCTCCTCTCTGTCAGCAAAAACTTGTATCGTTTTTGTGCGCATTCAGCGTTGTTTGTGCATACATTGGTAATGATGCTTGTGTGCATTTTTTTTCGAGCACATTATTGTTAATCAATTGACATTTGCCGTCATGGATACAAAATGAAATATCCCTTCTTTCAGAATAGCTCCGCTGGGCCTTTGTGCATTTTAATGGACAAAATCCTGCCTAAGCTCACCCTGAAACACAATGATGACTCTGTTCTCTGGGGGGAAATTCTCTTTTACATGCTGACAAGGATAGACTTAGGAAGGGCACTTTTCAGTTTACACACATACAGCACAAAGGGTCCACAATGCTGTAGTACGAGCACACACAATTTTGTATGCTTAGTGTATCTCACACAGACTTTGTTGTGTCTTACCATTTAATGTGTAAATATCTCCTAAAGACTTATAGTGAATTACTCCCTTCCAGTGTTAAATAATGTATTCTTACTCCTTTTTTGATTTAATAATGTATTCTGACTTCTTTTGGAGCAACCGCTGCAGTCATATCAAAGAAATTACTGTCTCGCAAACAAAACCCAGGCAAGAGGACATTCTGAGTAAGAATGTACCTGTCATAATTAAACCCACGACTGAACTGTCGGATTTCTATTGAAATGTCAAAGCTTTGTGAGTAGCCCGCTCAACCCATATCTTGGTGGCACTGTTTCTCTGTAATTACACTCAGTTTTCTCCACGAGCAGACAATGGCTTCATTGTAGTATGTTGAAAAGACAGCAGCGCAGCACTCGCACGTCAGAGTCAAGTGTGCAAAATTATTTTTGATCGCTGAGAACAAGGAAATAAACAAAACAATCTGCCTCCACGCTATAGCAAGAAAAATGCAGCACTTTGCTTTAAGCATTTGGATCAACTGAGCTTGTTCATACTTTGCCACGTTTCGACTACCAACCTCAATGTGTTTTGTCGGGGTTATGTGTAATAGCCTAAAACTTTACAGCACACCATTTTCTCTGGGAAAAAAAAAATCAATTTAAAAGGTGTGGAGGCTATATAAATTCAGCCAATTTACTCCAATATACCCGAATAAAACCCATGACTAATAATCGCTTTCAGAAGTTGCCTAAAATGGAGTCCAACTATGTGTAATTCATTATCAGTATGAATGCGAAGGCCTGAGAGGTTTGTCAGACAACATTAAAGAGCAAGGAGCTTCATGAAGACCCAGGAGCACAGCACATTGCTCCGGGCTAATCAGCTAAAACTGATTTAAACATCTCACTGATGATGGGCATCCTTGTAAACCAACAGGCTGGGAAGGAAAAGCATTAAATTAAAAAGCAGCCAAGAGGCCCAAAGAGAAACTGTGGAGGAGCTGCAGAGCTCCGACGCTCAGGTGGGAAAAGGAGGATGTGTTAACAGGACGTCTTCTAGTCAGGCACTCCACAAATCTGGGCTTTGAGTGTAGCAAGAAGAAAGTCATCGGTGAAAGACAGCCAGACGTCGTTTGCAAAAAGCCACGTAGAGGACACAGGAAATGTGTGGAGGAAAGTGCTCTGTTCAGATAAGATCGGAACATAATCTATCAGAGTAAAAAAATTCAACGGTGGTGAAAGGCAGGCCTTTTCTCTTCAGGATTATTAGAGGAATAAATTCAGCTCTGCGGCGCGGAAAATTTACAGCTTTCATTTTAGTATCCCAGCAAACCACTGGCAATGTGAAGAATATCGTTTCAAATGGGTTAGGCGTAAGACCGAATTTGTGCATTTAATGCAAAGATTTACGGAACAAAAGATCAATTTCAGTGTTAGTTTTTTAATTTTTTTTTTCAAAACCAGAGAGGCTTGCCTTTTCTTTACTGTTCTCGGTGATTATTTTTCATTACATGATGCAGAACATTTGATTACAGAAGACTGTGTTAAGCCTCAAGGGCAGAAAGGAGGAAAGGTTTGTGGAGAAAAGACTCTGAATTGAAAGTATGTTGAGGTGAGCAAGAGAGAAAGCTGGTCTAGCTGCTGATAGATTGATTTCAGATGAGCTAAGCCGCCTGATTAAGCCCCTCTTTGACATTCCTCTACCCTTTCCTTTGTGACTATATTCCCATGTTGTTGTCAGTTCGACTAATTGTCCAGAAAGTGGTTGTGGCGTAAAAATGCAGTGAGCTTTCAAGTTTGGGAAATACTTACTTCACTGGACAAGCATGTGTTGTTTTCTGCATAACTTCTTCGGCAGCTGTCCTCAGACCCATGGCTCTTGCATTGCCTCCCTCCCACCTTCACTCGTGCACGATTAAACTCAAAGTTTTTTTTTTTTTCCCTAGCCGCTGCCCACAGGCTCTGTTTTAAGCCTGGTATCTTCGTCAACAACTGTGATCCATGGTGGCAGCGCTTTAAAGCTTCTGACAGCTGCTTTTGAAAGGGATAAATCCTGCAGGAGATGGCCTGCTACCATGTATTATAGAGCTGCGCCGTGTGACTGGGTGATGTTCGGTAACCGATCTCACACTGAACACCACAGCAACTAATAGGAGTTAGAAGAGATTTCAGGAAACACAGAAGCACAGAACTGCAACCCCTCTGTGTGAAGAGAGAGGATTCGTTTAAATTCCTGGGTATTCACGTCAGTAACAATCTCACCTGGTCTGTAAACACTTCAGCAGTCGTCAAAAAGGCCCAGCAGCACCTGCACTTCCCAAAGATCCTCAGAAGGACCAACCTGAGTGATGAGCTGCTGGTGTCCTTTTGGCAGAGCCACCGGCGAGAGCGTTTTAACGCCCCGTGTCGCTGTTTGGTACGCTGGATGTTCAGCTGCTGACACACAAAAAAAAAAGCTCTCCGGAGAATCACAAAGACCGCTGAAGAAAATCACTGGATGTTCTCTTCCCTCCATTACAGACATCGCAAGCAGTCGTAGCCACTCCAGAGCCAAAAACATCTTAAAGGACTGTTCCCGCCCCGCTCACCATCTGTTTGAACTTTCCGCCTCTGGCAGGCATTTCACATCTATCAAATCAACAACTTCACGGTTCAATAGCAGTTTCTCACTGCAGTGAGGCTCCTTAACAAACATTAATATGTCCCTGTCACATATAATGTAAAGCAAATGAATACATTTTACTTATTACTTAGCTTCACTTATTTTTATTTGCTTATTTTTAATCAATTTAAGTTTTTTCTATCTTGTTTGTGGTACACAGCAGAAGAAACTGATAATTTAATTTGGTTTTCACTTTTTCTGATCACATTTTATTTTGTAACTGATCAATTGGTGTATGCCTTGTACTCATTTTATATTCATTTTTGCATATTGTAGTGTCCACGATGTAGTTTATTATTTTTACTGATTGGACCTTATAGGAGAGGTTCTCTATAGTCTCATTGTACTCTTTCAGAGTACATTGATGATAATTTAATATTAATATTAATTATTATCTGTACCTTTTTCTTATATAGCATATCCAGGTGCTGTTTGTCTCACTCTTTTCTTTTTAGAAAGTATCCTACGACATCAAAGTGGAGCCCGATGGTTGGAAACAGCTAGTTATATAACAAACAACCATCGTATGACCATTTAATAGCGTGTTCTGTCCACTGTTCGAGACTAAATCAGGTTGAGTTTGAAGCCATTGTGCAGTTTTAGTAAAACAGGAAAAAAAGATGGAATCCTTTCTGTTATTGCAGAACGTGTAGTGCATCCCCGCTGTCAGATATTGATTTTGGGAGAAAAACGGATGATAAACAATGTTTCCTTCCCGGCTCTGATCCCTGTGGTAGATTAAAACAAACTGCTAAGGGTAATATGGCCTGACTTTATCTTAAATTCTAAAAATGTCCCTCCATGGCCCTCTTACTTCTAGCACTATGCAAGAATAATGTTCTCAACTTATTTAATACTTACCAGTAACAATCACACCGCCATTTTGTTCATTGAGAGATGATGTGGAGAGCAAATGACATAAAGAAAAGATCAGCGATGGTAAGAACTTTGATGTACATGACTTTCTATCTTAAAATTAACATGAATAATAAAGGGTAGAATATTTTAACAGGACTGGTCATGAATATAGACTGGAAGGGATTTGATATTTCATCTATTTTATTGGAAATTTAATAGGGGAACACATTAGTGCAGTGGGGAAAATGATACATCATTTTTTAAATCTTCACAGAAATAAAACTGTACATTTGTATTCATGCCTCTTTACTCTGAAATCCCTAAACAAAGACTTCATAAGTCTCTTGTGTGTATCTTGACCTCAGAGTAAAGATATCTGTTCTGTTAAGGCAGGTTATGGTGAAGTTCAGGGTTAGGTTAAAGCAGACTGAGGAATGACATCCCAAGCTTTGAACATGTCAGAGTTACAGTCCCAATTCAAAAGAGACAATAGTATACAAACAAGATATTAGATTGTGAATGATTAGAAGTAGTTGATGATCTGTCAAATCAGCACTTTCTATCCTTTTGAAGTTATATGCTGTTGCTCAGATCTGCCAGTTTCATTTTCCTCTTTTGTTCTTTAGCTTCACAAAAAGGTTTCTATGTAGTAACGATGAAACAATTACTGGTTTTAATGATCAACATAGGAAAAATATTTAGCATTAAAGGTGCATAGCCATGTTATTTATTTATTTATTTGAGGTTTTTACAGCACCAGTTTTTTTTGTACTGTGGGCTGACAGGAAAGGGGGTAGGAGAGAGGGAAGAGACATGCGGCAAAGGACCACAGGTCGGAGTCGAACCAGGGTCAGCCACGTTGAGGACTAAGGCCTCCGTAGCACACCTGATAACCATGTTATTTTACTTTTTTTTAATTTATATGCCAGTAACTCATTCTGGTTGCATACAAAGTTTTTATGAAAGATTATCATAACTAAGGCAACTAATACGCCTACTGGCATATTAGTTGTTATTTGGGTGTTTTTTCCTTTGTTTTTTCTCATTTGTTAGTCAATAAAGCTTTTCATATTTATTTACAATTTAACGGAAGTACGTACTGCACATGCGCAGCGAGGGATAAAACAAGGAAGAGGCTAACAGCTATTAGCATCTCCCAGCGAAACAATGAAGAAAGGTCCAAGATCCAGTGGAAAAAAGCACAAAAAAGTATGATTCCAAGAGAGAAAAGACTGGAATGTCGCTGGGAACACCGTATGAGCGTTTGTGTTCACTGGAGTGGACACTAAACCTGCCGGTTGTTCAGATCTGACCGCACAGTTGATTGACATCAGTAAATGTTCTGATATGATGCTCTTAAAGTTTTTGTAGATTGGTTTATTTAATGAATAACGGCTGGTGTTCAATCACGACGAGCTGCCGCTTTATTGTGAGGCATTGCAGAGGGTCAGGCTTGGTCCGGCACGATTTCCACTTGATTTATAAATTAAGCAAACTGGCATTTTGATAGTTCTGCGATACTGCCACTAGATGTCGCCATGTCTGTTTATATTTGTTAATCGTGCCCGAGAGTAAATTATTTTTCGTCTCAAAAAGGACCATCAAAACACTATCAAGATGGAGGGTTGGTGTATGTCACCTTATTTTATCATGCTCAAATGGTTTTTAGTCTTTATTTAATAAGCATATTACATGGCTATATACCTTTAAAACCATATTTGGTTACCATGCTATTACCCTCAGCTGCAACGTCCCAGAAATGTTGAGACACACAAGCAGACAGCAGTGAAAGAGAGGTTGTCAACCACCAAAGAGCACCAAGCGTTTAAGGGGCCCTGTGATGCATTTTGACCATAAAAAGAAAACACACAAAAAACATATAATCATCTTCAAATTAAACAATATACAGTATACCTAGCATTTGTCCTGATAGTAGCTGTGTTTATCATCCAATCCTCATGCAGATTTTGAACTTTTAAAACGTCAAAAATAAAAAATGCGAATCAGAAATTTTTCCATCCACTAGTTTTTGCGAATTAACCGGGTGATTATTTTCACAAGAATCACCCGGTTCACCCAGTTCTCTACAGAGAACTGGTAGAGCAGCACAGAGTAACAATAACAGAGCGCTCCATAAAGAGGTTATAATCAGATAAATAAAAAGTTATTTCCTGATTGTTTCACAGCAGGTAAACACACCCAAGGTAACACACCTCAGCCCCCTGCAGCCCCACCGCCAGTTGCTGGTTTCCCTTTTCTGGTCTGAATACGCGCTAAAACGGCATCTTTAAAATTAACTGCACCCATCTGAATCACAATGAAAAGTATTACAGGTCTGTGCGTGAGCATAATCAAGAAACCACGTCTACCACCAATTGTCCCACCAGCAGCAGCGGTGGTGGCACCAAATTCAACTTTCCCTCTACTGACGTAAACGATGTAAAGTCAGGAGAGAGAAAGAGACATTTTCTGACTGCCGCTCGTTTTCTTCTCCCGGATTAGTTGCAATTGTCTCCTCTGTTGCCTCCTCAGTCTCTTTTGGTTCCTCTCCTCTTTCATCACTAACCCTATATGTCTCACCTGCATGAGCATATTTGTGAGAATGATTAAAGTAGAGGAAACAAGCTAGGTTCGCATATACAGCACAGTCAACATAGACGCCATATTGGAGGTGGTATAGTGGAGTGATTTGTAGAAGATGCCTTATTCATGTGCTACGTGGAATTGTACCAACCGATGCACAGTACAAACCAGACCTTCTGACATTACCTTTCAGAGGGAAGAATGAACATACACTTAAGATTGTATTTATCCATTATGACATTTTGTGTGTGTGTGTGTATGTGTGTGTGTGTGTGTGTGTAATATCGTACATCCTATCACGTGGTCTTGCCATTGTAAATGGACACAAAAGCATAGAAATAAGACATAATAAGCCAGTACATGACTAGGCCCCTTTAAATGTAATTAATAACACATATTTTTATAATTAAGTTAAATTTAAGCACAATAAACATAATACAATATTTTATTTTGGTTACATCTTGATTATGTAGTAAGAGGACATTTTACCAGAATATAGTCATGTATACCTTAACCTTAGTTTATACCTTAGTTATATACTTTTTTAAATTATTTGGATAAAACTTAGTCTAAGTGAGAATGCATAGCAAAATTTGAAAACAGATGTTTACAGATGTTCCCCCTCAAACTGAGCTGGAGCTATTTTGCAAAACCGCAAAACAAACAACAATAAAACAACAACATTGGGCAATAATTTTAGCTTCTATATGTGCAAAGCTGGTAGAGACATATCCCTAAAGTCTTCTTGCTGTAATTACAATGAAAGGTGATTCTAGAAAGTATTAACTTAGGGCAGTAGAATTCAAATGCAGGCCACAATTTTCACATTTTATTTACAAAAAACATTAAAACCATGCATTATTTTCTCCTCACTTTAAATGTATGCAGCTTGCTTTTACAGTGCCATTAACATTTTTGTTTCTTTTCCACAAAATTTTATGTGGAAGCACAACAGCTATATGCACATAAATCACTCAGTAAACTTGCTGAAGTTGTCAAGCATCAGAGTTAATATGCTGTCTGTCCTGGACGCGCTGCCTCCAATGTCCTTCAGTTTATTGAACCTTCTGTTTTCTTCCTCTGGTGCCCGTTCCTGAAGATCAAAGAAGAAATGGAGGGCAGAGATGAATCAGGCAGGACAAAAGAAATGAAAAAGAATCAGACCAGTCACAAAGAGGAGGCGTAGGAGAAAATGGAAGACACGGTGAGGAGAAAATACAAGATAGAAGATAGAAGACTAGGAGGATTTTGGAGAAAAAGAGGGACAGGGATCCAAAAATAATAATGAAGAAACGCCACCATTGTGGCTAAAAATGAAACAGATAAAGAGAGTGGCTACAGAAATGCACTGATGTTTGCCATCGTCACACAGGGTTTGGATCTGTGAGCATCCTGTGGTCAGTAGCAAAAGGCCTGGAGCAATTCATCATGATTATGCGGTTTTAGGCAGGTAATGTCACAGCAGTCGGGGCTGGGCTCACCTAAGGTGGAGACTGCTGCTTGTTTTGAGCATCTGTCTTTGCCAGGCAGGACCTATTTTCCTCCTACAAGAGAGATATTTTCGAACGTATGTTTGACTCTTGAAAATGTCTGGTCACAGCAGCAGCAACACATGATGGCATATTCTTTCTACTCTGCTTTCACATCTCTGGATTTTGCTTCCCTCTTATGCTTGCCTTGTCACCTGAAGCTTCGGGGGCTGATTAATGATATTTTAAATGTCAAATGCCAGGTTCTGTCTCCATCTGTTAGTCTCTCATCTTTCTCTCTCTCCTTTATATTTCTCCTTCTTGTATCTCTGATTTCCTTTGTGGTATTTGATGTCGTCGCTAACCTTGATCATTTACATCTCTTTCATGTTTCTGCTTGCTTATCCCAGTCAGCCACCTTTCGGTTCCTCTAAAAACAGCAAAACACTGCTTTATAAATGTGTGCATTGATGAAACAAGGTTGCCATTGGTCCAAACGTCACCTGTTTTAAGATAAAAATTGACAATGGGTGGACGTTTGTTTACATGAATTAAAACAAAAAAATCTAAAAATATCTCAAGTTTGTGAATGCGTGTGTTTATTTGTTGAAACTGAAACAAAAAAACACACATTTATGTGTACATGATTATCATAGCTAAACACTTTGTTGACTAGGTCTCAGATGCACAGTCATGGTAGACGAGTCTGAATGATTGATGATAGTCACTGTGGCATGTCTGCCAAGGCTGCTTCTAAAACCAGTGTCATTTGCTCTCACTGCTGTCACTTCATTAATATTGTATATGCTATATTCTTGCTTGCCTTAAAAGAATGCTCAGCATTTAACCACCAGTAATCCATCTTCAGTCTACTCATGTGTTGGTCTTAGTGTAATTGACAGGGGCATTATTCACTTTTTCACTGCAAGACAAAGTGACGCTCTTTTGTTGAGTCCTGGTCTGTTGTCAGTATCTGACCTGAAGCAAATCGGAGCAGTTTAGGTTTAAAGAATCAGGATAGAGTTGTTTTAATTTGGAGTTACGTCAGAGTTGCCACTACTGGGAACAGAGATTGCAGAAAGCAAATTACTGCCAACCCAATTCAAACTCAGATCTTTACTAAAAGTGGGCCAGCTTGGAACTTCCTGGAGTGAGGGTTGCTTTTACACCTCATCACTTTTGCATGAGGCAGATACACTGTATGTATGTTTGCTATTTAATGGAAGACATACTCCCTTTTACACTCTAGTGTAAAAATAGGTGCACTATTGCCAAAGATCTCCATTCATCATTGAATCAAGATGTTTTAATTACTCTAATTCTAAGCTAGCCCTAATACTAATTTAATTTCCCTTTGGGATAAATGAAGTATTTTTGAACTGAATACCAAAATAAATGCATAAAAATACCAAATGGCCAGATCTGTTGCACACAGCTCTCTGCATCTTATATGTTTTCTTAATTCTATGTCCAATATATCTTTTTATGCAAAGTTTCTAAAAAGGCTTTAATTTGAGAGCATTAAGTATAAAACCCACATTTATGTAACTTGCTAGAAATGTCAAGATTGATTTTAGGGGAGATCAATTTCCCTTTAAAAACTACAGTTACTGTAATTTTCCTAATTCAAAATACTTATTTCTAATCTTTCCTGCTACGACATGCAGTAGTTAGCATGTGTGAAAGAGCAGTCCTTGTAAAAACAGTGCTACTATTTGAAATCAAAGACATAATGATTTGGAGTTTACAGTTTAAACTGTTTTTACCATGTAATACTGATTAGCACAATAAGGTCAAAAGTGTAAGCACAATAGGCTTTGATAATAAAACGACACTCTGTGTGCATTCCTTTGAGAAAATAGACTTTTATCTTCATTCAGAGATTTCAAAATGGCTTCCAAGATTTCCTTATCCAGCCTATTCAATAAAATGAGAGATTGACAGCTCAAGGGAATTAAAGAGAGCAAGTAAGCTTTAATTTATTAAGCTTGCTTAGTATCTTATATTGTTGATATTTTTTAGCTGATGGGTCCTTTTCAAACCCAACACATCCTTAAAAAACACAACCAAAAGTGCCAAAGTTCGTAATGTAAAAGGAGATTTCAGCTTTCTGTTCTAGCAGCTGGAATGAACAGCCAGCATAGCTCTGGTAAAGCTGCACTCTCCTTTTCAATCGCTTCTCACAACTTTTGTGCTTCTTCTGCCATTATTGTTCAACAAAATTCTGACAGTGAGAACAGCTAAATTTGAGTCTTCCCTCAGGAACAATATCCGAGTGTTGTTATCATTACCTGGTAGTAATTAGGTATTCACCAATGGGAAGAAGATCAGTTTTTTTAGTTTTCAGTGCCCATCAAGTGTAAAAGGGGCTTATTCGTCATCAGCTGATTCCCTTAGGGAAGTTAAATTTCTTAACTAGAAATGATCCTCAAAAAGACCCATACCCAGCTCAGAGGGACTCCTTAAGATGAGGAACACCCTCTAAAACATTTTATAAATAAACTTTTTAAAAGCTGAAGTCTGGCTTCATGTTAAGTGTCAGTTTCTTTCCACAAGTTCTAGACGGTATGCTGATTTCACAACAAACACATTGTTAAAAAAAAAAAAGTTACAAATTTATCTCACATTGATGGTACTTGTATGATCATAGCCGCTAACTGGGTGCGCGGTCAAAGTCGTTATCTCCTAATGACTTTGTTGGCAGTGGAAAGTATTGCTGTGCCGGTGGGCTGATAAGTCATTACCTGTTTGCTGTGTTGCTCCATTGGCACATCCTCTGACACTTAACAGAGCAAATCTTCTGATTTTTTAAATACTCTGAACACTGGTTCAAAAAAATTACTTAATTGATATATTTGTAGTGTCTACGTTAATACTTATTTTGGATTAATATTTTTGAGAATATACTGTATGCACCGAGAACGTTTCTAAGATGCTCAAATTTTGTTATTTTTTTAAAGATACACATCATTTCTGTAATCCAAACCAACTCCTCTTGCCATTTAATTAAAACCTTTGTCTCTCATTACACATCAAATTAGGACCATCATATTCATTGACCTTAAATGCATTAATTTCTTCCAAAAAGTAACAGTAAAGGAAGGCTACTTGTTTCAAAGGGTGTATGATGTCATGACATGTACTATCAGAGCATCTGAAAACTTGCTTTTTAAAAATTATTTATCAAAGGAACAAACAATTACAGTCCTGCTGGCTATGACTGAAAATATCAATAATTCAAATGCACAGGAGGCAATAGAAAGGCATGTCTTTGCAGCCTTTAAGAGTGTAAGTCTTATATTCCCCTGACTAAAATGCCTGGACCAGAACTGAGTTCAATTTAATATGGTTTACATTTTAGGACATCCTCCCGTCTCCACAAAAGGCATCAGGTCTAAAAAAAAAGGTGCCTTTTTTTCTGGGACCTGAGGATGTCTTAAAATGTACACCGTGGAAACAACTCTTCCAAGAACAAATGTTGAAACAAGGATCTAAAAACCATCGCTTTGTCCAGATTTTCCACTGTTAATCCCAATTTTGGCGACGTCTGATTCATTTTTGAAAACCACGAGCAGGATATATTTGAACAACACTTTTAAATAATTTTTTACCTTACTGCCAGAAGTGATAATTTAATTTATATCAGGAGCGCTCCACTGCATGATAGATAATTGCTATGAAACAACGTTTTACGAATATTTAAAAATTATAGGCTGTTTGCTTGATGGTGTGCTCTGATTGGAGAATATGAAATACATAGAAATATTACCGACGTACAAAGAGAACCTGTTTTCTTATCTGACTGTTTTTGAGCAAATAGACAAAGCTGAGCGCCGCTAGCAGGTCCTTTGTTATTTAGTTTTGACATTTACACGTCCTCACCAGTGCACAACAGATCATATTATACCCCCAAAACCTCAGAAAAATTAAAGTTGTTGTCATGGCCCCTTTAAAAGACAATTTTAACAGCTTTTATGTTCATGTATTGCAAAATCTACTGAGATATATTATATATATTTAGAAAATAACAACAATTATTAAATAAAATACATAATATTAATTTATTAATAAAAGTCACAAAGACAGTTTCTTTAACTACAAAAAACTGGCTCAGCAGGTCAACAGTTACTCCAGATGGAAAAAAAGTTGTCAGGTTTTTATCGTATTTTATGCTCCAGAGAGAATTAATATAGTGTTTAGAGGACTATTCAGTTTTTGGTTGTCTTTTATTATTCAGTTTTGGATGACCAGTAGTGGGTTGTTGAAGCCAATCCACACAACAGATTAACAGTTTCACTCTATCAAGCAAGCCTAAAAGACTTGTCTGTTCTGTGTGGGCCGGTTTATTAAGATCAAGGTCGATCAAGGTTTTAGAAAGCTGCAGCTTCAAAACCAAAGAAATAATAATTTCTTACTCTTTCCTATAAATCCCTTTATTAACAAATCAGAGAAAATATAGAGGGGGGTTTTGAACTGAATGGAGCATAGAGTATCGCATAAATCTCCTTACTGACTCATTGCTGTGCACGGCCCATCAGCATTTGACTATTGATATTTATAATTGTTTAAAACTCAGACCGTCATGTTGTGGAAACCAAAGGAGGGCCATCACTACCTCTTATTAAGACAACTCTGTCTTTAAATTAAAGTTTTCATGTCAGTTAAACAGCTAAATGAAAACGGCCTACCCTGGCGGAAATCCCACATCAAATTAAAGAAGTGCTATATAACATTATTATAAGTGTGATAACCAGAACTGTAGTTTGTTTGTAAAGATCCTGTAGGTTATGAACCCGGTATTGGAACCGTACACAGTTTAGGGTTTAAAAGGTTTTTTATAAAACAGGTGATAGTGACAGAAGAGACAGGCAGGTAGGAATGGCTGGAGATGATTAAGGCAGACTCCTCAGGAATGATATGAGGAGTCTGTGTTACACACCAGCTCTAGTAAAGGTAACCAGCGAGGGCAGGGCGACAACAGGCCCACAGGATCGGCAGGCGGAGCGACAACACGGGGGGAAACCACATGCAGGCAGCAAGACGAGACGTTCTGGCAGTGGGTGCTTGAATGAGGCAGGTAGGTGTAGGGAGAGTGGCAGGTGAGTTGGCTGAGACTGATTAGCTACAGCAGCAGGTGGAACCAATTATGGTGTCAGAGAACGGAGACTGGGACGGGTGGAGCACGGAGTGGAGAATGTCCAGAACACAAAAACAAAACCCAAATCATGACATTATTTCAACAGCTGTGGGAGTGGTTGTTGAGTTCCAGTTTTAGATAAAAGATGCAAGATTCAATTGAATTCAATTTTATTTATATAGCGCCAATTCATGAAACATGTCATCTCGAGGCACTTTACAAAGTCAAATTCAACCAGATTATACAGTTTGGTCATATCATACATTTTGTTATATTTTTTTGTGTGAACAGTGAGATGTGTTCATTAAAGATTATGATACTACATGCCAGGACATGCCTAGTCTAAATGCATGACAGAAGATTTGAGCCACATTTGAAACCCAGCACAAACACCCCAGACTAGGACATACTCCAAGTATGTAATATTCATATTTGATCCTACTTACCTTATGTTGCTCTTATAGATTATGCACATGTGCTCTGCACTGATTGCTATTCATGGTGTTTTGCTCCTTTTCAGCCTTCAAACAAAATGTTACAGTGGGAATGAAACCTAATCTACTTTGGTAAAAACTCACGTTTGCTGTAGTATGTCTCCCCATTCATATGGTTAAAAGCTGCAATCCTTTCAGTGGTAATAGGAGCAGTTCTGAGCATTATTTGGATATTTTAACATTATAATTGTTTGGGAGTTTTAACAACCTGAGATTACATTCATCCTTGTCATGTAAATAAAGAATTACAGTGTGCTATCCCCGAGAGCCACTAATCAATGGGACTTACATGGAACCTCCCTTCTGTAATGTCGCATAAATAGCTCAGAATCCTGCAAATCGGTGCTCTTAGGTCACCGATTGTATAGTGGAAATTTGTCTGGTCAACACAGGTGTGCTTTGGCTAGTTTAAATGACTTTGTGTAGGAAGTGTTTAAAACAGTTTCACATTAAATGGTATTTGAAGGAAAGGGAGCATATCACAGTGTAAATGTGTTAAAGAACATTATTATATAGCTTGGAGAACGTTGTCGTGCATAGGCAACACAGAACACAGATACATTTTCCCTCCGCCACTTTATACATGTAGCCTTTAATGAAACAAGACAACGGTTTCTAAACTGCAAAGACTGCCTGGCAGTCTAAATGAGACACGAACAGGTCAGCAGATGGCGGAGGGAAAGACACGACAACCTCAGACCGAGGAGAAGGGCATCTGATGTTTGACTTTGAAAGTGGGAAAAGGGCAGATAAAACGTTGTTTGAACACACACACACACACACACACACACACACACACACACACACACACACACACACACACACACACACACACACACACACACACACACACACACACACACACACACACACACACACATACAGAGGCATAGGGAATTCATTGCTTTCAGTTTCCTCAGTAAAAAAAAATTGCACTGATCAGGTTTCTGTTTTTCTTTGATACCTGAACTTTTGATTTTGAATGCTGCATCCTTCGAATATAAGCTTATTGTGAAGGATTCTTCCCACAACAACACACCCAGGGAGTGTGAATGAACGGCTGAAGGAAAATAGTTATTTTACTTTGGATGACCACAGGGCTGTTCTGATTTGGATCTGTGTGAGAGCACACTACCAACTTTTCAATCATTATACATTTTTTGTCCACGTGAACTTTCTCTGCACTGACTCAAGATAAGAGGTAAATACATTACTGGACAATCGAGTGATTTCTGATTTGATTTTACCTCCTGGAAGAAAGAGTTAGGCAGGCCAGAAATAGCCTCAGAGAAACAATTTCTTGCTCCGTCGTTTTATTGTACTTCCCTCCTTCCTTCCTTCCTTCCTTCCTTCCTTCCTTCCTCTTTCCTTCTGCATTTGTTCCTGTACCACAACATTTTATTTTAGATTTCCTAATGAATGCAAATCCAATATTAATCAGAATAAAAGTAAATCTATATAGTACTGAGCAACAAGGGGACATTAATCCACCCATTGTCTGTTTGGGAGCTATCTCCATCGACCACTGGGAGAAAAGTGGGTTATATCCTGGGAGAGGTCACCAGTATATATATGATCGGAATAGATATTGTTTATGTAAAAAGGCCTATAATTTAGAGGGTATGCTTTCTTTTCATTATATGGGTCGATAACATGCATTAATGGAAGGGAAATGGAAACCTCTTAAGGAAAGCTTTGCGTTTTCAGACCATATATGCGGTTGGCCAGCTGTTGGAACATGTGAAAGCTGGTTGCATTTCTTTATGTCAAAATAAGCTCTGTGCACAATTATAGCACACTGGTGTGATAAAGTCTTGTATTAATCATTTTTCCTCTCCTTTGTTGCACCCTATATTGAGCTTTCTCTATTCATATTTCTTTCTCTGAAAGACTTAGGTTCATCAGAGCTGTCTCTCCTAACTAGTGGCGCAGCCATTCATAGGTTTTAAATCATGTTTATGTGTTTGAAAGTGAAACTCTTCCTCGCTGTGAAATAGATTTTTGAAGTTGTGTAAATGTTAATATAGTGGAAATCAATATTCAGTTTATTAAATCAGCATTTAGGTCTTTGGTATTTTATAGTGCTAGTTGTTGACTTAAAAATGAATGCTACATTGTTTTTACATCTGAATTTCTACTAATACTAAAGTTGTTTCCTTTATTGATGAAAAAGTCCAAAATATTTTTGACAGGTGAAAAGGCTGGAATCCAATTACAAACTCTGCCTTTCACAACAATCTTGTCTGTCACCACACACAGAGCTGACGGTGATGATAAAGAGAGTATTACTCTGTCAATACATTTTTGTGCAAAAGTAATGAGGTGCCCAGCCTATTAATTCACAAAGTAGGCAGAGGAGCTGCTGGAGATATCACAATCTTGACATTTGCTGCAAATTCTATTTTAACTTCTAACTTTCTCACATTTTTTCCATTCTTACACCTTCGTCTCTGACTCGCATTATTTATGTTTTCTGCCATGCACAAAATAGATCTTTTATATCTATTACATGTTTTGCGTTTCCATTAACGCCTTATTTCTCACTAAGTCTTTTTTTTTATTTGACCTTAATCTCAACGTCTTGAAGGTTCCCTGAATGTGTAAGGATGGATATTTCTCTTTTACACCTTTTGACACATTGATAAATAATCTATATATATTTTTTTCCAATTTTTTGTTTCTTTCCCATTTTACCCACAGATGTAGTTTATTGAAGATGTGACTTGGAAAGCCAGTTTTGTTTTAAATCTTGTTAAGACTTCAGGAATTGTTCTTCTCTTTTTACATGTGCTTGCAATTCCTGATGCTTCTCATTCTAAGTAGGGTACTTCAGGCAATTATCTACTCTCGAGCACACAGGCTCCAGTCGCGTGTCCCCAATACCTATGAATGTTTGAGAACTTGGGCTAGTCTTAAGCGTTGTTAAATACTTAAGACAAGATGTCCCTGGATGACTCTAGAAGTGTCTGATAATCTGACAACATTTCCTCACTGGAACTCCTACATTTATCCCTCTTCTTGCTTCTCTTCCTTTACGACTTTATCTTTTCTCACACTGATCCTAGTTTTGCACTGTTTCCAGTGAATATGTTGATATGCAGCAATACTGTTGATAATTGGCTGTTTTTCTTAAAACTAGTACAAGCGGCAAATGCGTTTTTTTTTTTTGCTTCTCTTTGAGAACAAGGTTGCACAAATCTGAATTTAGATAAAAGCAGATTCTCTTTTGCTACATGTCTTTCATTTTAGATTTTTAAAATCTATGTAACCAAACTGATAACTTTTTATTTTATTCTATTTTTTGCATATTGGCTGTATCTCTGCTTTACTTTATCTTTTCAACATTTATTCACAATTATTTCCTTAATTAGATGATTAACCCAAAGGCAGATGACAGGAAACACCGGACAGAGAAAAACAACAGACTCTCCTTTCTGACTAAAACCAGCGTGTTGTGAATCACGGCAGACCTCGTAGTCCAGCAGGGGACGGGTGGGGTTGGGGTGGCGGCAGTGCTGAAGAGATGAGAAAGAGTTACAGTGGCTGTCACAAGTACTGTTAAAATGCCCGTTTTTTTGCGATGTAAAATATTGAGACCATATTGAATGAAATCTAAAATGTTTCCACCTTTATTGTGCCATATATCTTTTCAGCTGGGGACACATTACACAACTTTCATAGTCTTATCACAGATTAGGAAGAGACTAGGAGTGCACACTTACAGTGGGGTTTGAGGATATTTTTGCTCGGCGCCTGAAAGACTGAAGATCACACACTTAACAGCTCCACCTGCTAAAGGATCACACACACCGCAGGGTTTGATGCTATTTTGTAAAATGTAAATATGAAAAGATAAATGACTGTTTTTAAACTGACACTCCTTTTATATTATTTCCATCAGAAACAAAGTTCTAGGTCAAATAAAAAATATTTTCAATCTAAATCTGCCGAGGGCATGAATATTTTTTGAGCCTAACATGACATTTAAGGTTGGAAAGTTTTTGAAATGATTTATTGTGGCCTTGTGTTTCTGTGCCACCAAAACCTGGCATTTCCAAATAAGAATGTGTACACGTTAAATGCACTGCACATTCTAATATCAGGCAACCTTTCATTTGCATCTCTGAGTAATTGCTGTTCATGTTGCTTCTCGGAAAAACAATTAGATGGTAATAATCCAGCAACTTGACTGGAGCAAAATAATAGATGGAGAGAAGTTTTTAACTGTTCTCAAAAAAAGGACAGCCTCTTCAAAAATAGGATTAGCTTCCCCACGACTGATGACACATTCCTGATTTGAACAGAAAATAATAAACGGTGCATTCCCATGCCATCCAAAGCCTACAGATACAGCCCAACATAAATTAACCTTAAATATTGAAAACAATGTTCTTTTGTTTGTTGTTTTGTTGATTTTTTTTCTTTTTTTACTGTTAGTGTTTCCTTTTTAGCACGAACATTGTTGTATAAATCATTGCTAATTAAAATTTCTTGTTTGGACCCAGTGCCTTAACAGTGCAACACATGTTGATGAGGTGTGTTGAACAGGTTTTGCCTGTAGCTATTGCTCATTAGAGTGTAAAGTATTAGACTTTGTTGAAATGTTATTTATTTTTCCAGAAAAAAACAAAAACTTGCCCCTGCTTTTAGTTTTGAGCCCACTCTGCACAGAGCTTCAGTAATTTGGCCAAATGCTACTTAACAGGAGAGCTTAAACAAACCCTCATGTGTGCACACACAATTGTGCAAGTGTGTGTGAAATTGGAGGACCCTCATTAGTTTTTCCTAACATTTTCAAACCAGGCCAAAAAGTAGAAAAAAGATCTCTAGGGGAGCATGGAGTGACTGCAAAACCTAATTTTCCAGAAACTTCTATCCCCCAGTTTAACTTGCAAAGCAGCACACAAACATACCCAGCAGTGCTTTGTCAGCTGTACCGCTGGTAATGTCAGCCAGACGTGGCCGGCCCCTCTGTCTGAGTGTGTGTCTCGTTGTGTGTAAGGTAAATGTTTGTGTGTGTTTGTTCATAGTCCCAGCAGAAACAGATTGTGCTCCGATCCGGGAATAGATCACTGGTAGATGCAGGAACTTTATCATCAGCAGGATGTTTACTCCGAGTCGCCCATACACTCGATCAGTGAACAGAACCCCCCCCCCCCCCCCCCCCCCCCCTCCATACATTACACCGGACAATAACAACAAAGGGTGTAGAGCAATAAAAATGAATGCAGTGCAGCAAGTATGGCATACCAATATATGAATCCCCCATGTGATATACAGCATTGGTGCAAATACCAGACAATCTTTATTTATCTTAAAATAATCATAAAACAATAAATATGGTTGAAAATAATAATAAATATTGATGCAAATCTCAAAGTGCTACTGGATAAAACTATGAAAAACAGTACAAAACGAAACTGCAATAAACTAAAAACAATACAATAAACTGAAAACATATGTTTCTGTCTCTTTGTTATGTCAATCACATTTTACGGAGTTAAATAGTAAAAAAAAAAAACACACTTTAATATAGGACAATAGGTTTAACTATGCAACCAATGAAGTTCAACTACTGGTTTCAAATAAAGGTTGAAAACTGCTAAAGTTTTCCCACATATTGCTTCTATGGCTTAGACTAATTGGCCAGAGGTACATTTCCATTTTATAACTACAATTATTATGAAAGAATATAAAATTATAATTTCCATTGCAAGATTTCACCAAAATACAAAGTTTTCAAAAAGGGAGTTAATAGTAAAATTCCTGTATAGTGGACATCCAAGTCACCTGATCTTACAGGGAGTCTGCCGGTAGATGGTTAGAATGTCAACAATGAGGGCTGACACAAAGAAACCAATTTTAGATTGATTTCTTGGCTTTTATTAAACACTAAGCCCAATGAAGCGACCCTGGACAGATACCAATGTGGATTCTGGAGCATTTTCATCTATTATGACAGACTTTCCCCGAGGAATACAACTCAGATAAAGGTAGCACTTCAGCTGCATGCAGTTAAGCCCTATGTGGCTCTGATGATCCGCGAGCCATGATGGATATGAACATTGAGGCTGAGGCTAAAGCAAGTAGTGACAAGAAATATGGACGATGTTAAACTAAAATAAATCTATGTTCCACGTTGATGTTCTTTTTGGATTTATTTCTGTGTATGTTAAGCGCATCTAAATGCTGTAATGTGCTGGTGTTTCCTCAGTTAAGTGAGAGCATTAGCCGTACAGAGCAATACTCAGTTCTCTAGACTAACACCTACTAATATTCTGAGTCAGTATGTAGAAATAACTGGATTAAGGGTCAATTCTACATAAATATTTGCAATGATATAGCAAAACAAATCCTAAAACTGACTGAGACATTGGGTTGTATAGAAGGTGACCTGCATGCATGGTACGTCAGTTTGATTTATTTCCAATCTTGGTCCCACCAGTTTGTTTTAAGTCTTTTTCTAAGTGATGCCAAAGAATCTGCTGCAGGGACCAACATTTTTTTTTCCAAATGTGTGAGGCATGGAGTAATGCACCGCTGCTCCTCCCTTACCAATTGCATTCCACTGCCTATCAGCAAGCTGAACTAAGGCTTGTGCACTTTTCTCTCACAACAAAGAAAAATTCTGCATTCCTGAAATATTAAAGGCCTCAAAAAACATGGCCAGTCGTGGTGTGAAAACTAAAGGAGCGCCACAAATCCCTCTTATTCCGTCAAAGCTATTGGAAAGCTACAAGAAGCATGTCTGTTAAGCAGCTGACTGCATTCTACCTACCCAAGCAGATCACCCAAGTAATTATCCAGTCCATATTAGGTTGTTATAGTCCTCGTACTACGATCAGAGGAGGACAAAAATAATCATTTGTGGCACAATATGCACGTTAAAACCACTATGAAATGCGGCCAATATATATTCTATATTTAACATGTGTTGGTGTAGCAGAATCAAAAGAACAGCAAGTGTTATAGATACTTTTACATCTATAACAATGTCATCTCATTTAAGGTGCAATAGGAGTAGTTTTTAATTTTCAGTTTTAAATATTAGTATTATTAGGTCATTTTGTGTAAGATTTATGTGTAAATATGTTGCATTAAACCATGGTAGTTTTCCTTAAGGTGATCATTTTGTTAGACTGTCATACCAGCGAATACCTAGAGTTGGCTCCTGTACAGGTTAGGTTTTGGTTCTTAGTGGAGAAGATAGATGTATAGATTCCTCCACCTCACCAAAGGAGACAATACACAATTCTGCACGTTTAACTTGTCCTTACAATGTTGTTTTTTTCCTTCATGTCTCAATTTCAGGTGGTCCCAATGCCAAAAAAAGCATTTAAATTTTTTTGTTCTTCTTTAAAAGCAGAAAAAAAAGGCTGAGGATGCCTTGACAGACAGATTTCACTTAACTTATCATTATTATCTCCCAAAATCTCATGCTAAATTAGCAGCTGGATATTGTATGGTTTTAGAGAAAGTCACTGCAATCTTGGAGCTTCTAAATAAATTACCCAGGACATAACCTTGAGCTGTAAGAAAAAAAAAAAAAAGATAAGATGTCTTTTATTCTCAGCAGTCACTTTTCAGTGTTGTCTGCATTGAAAACTGTTTTTAAAGGGCCGTGGCATGTAATTTAGGAGCGTTTTATTAACCACAGCCCATAAAGCTCTTTTTGATGTCTGACTTCATCTAAAATTTTAGCATTATTGTGATGCTGCGCTGTTCTTGTGCAGAGACACACATAGAGCACACATAGGCAAACACAAAAAGAAATTGCCACAAGTAGCCCGTGAGGCATGCAGAGACTAAATGTGATATGGCAAGTTTTAAGAGAACGTCTTGGAACATTAGCCTTTATGAGTAGCATCACTTGGCGAAAGGAGAGGGAGGCAAACAGATACAGCTTTAACATCTTTCTACAGAAGATTTGTTCTGCTGGGTTTTCTTTTCATAGAATCTGCAAGTTTGCAGGGACAGAATCTCTCTGCTACATGCAATATTAAACCAAAGATTCAACATTTTGGGTTGTTAAACCCAATGCTACAACATCTGCTACTTATTGATCTAGCTAATCAATAGGAAAAAGAACAGTATTACTTACAATAATTATTACACCCACACATATTGAAAATTTAACACAGAAAACCTAGAACACATGTTTTAATGTTTCAGTTTGCATTGTTATGACAGTTGATGACAATTTGTAACCAACTTCAGCCTTATGCTGATTCTGGCAGGTAAGATTAGATTAATTAGAATATGTGTGCGCCTTTAGCGATGCGGTGGAGGCGCAGGGGTAGCACACATGACCCATGGCCTCAGTCCTCAACGCAGCAGTCCTGGGTTCAACTCCCAGCCTGTGGACCTTTGACACATTTCTTCCCCCTCTCTCTCAACCCCATTTCCTGTCCATCCACTTTTGAATCAGTGCCACAAAGGTGAAAAATAAAAAGGGACCTTTCGAATACGACAGTGTTTGAGCAGGTATTAAACTAACTTATCATTGAGCCCGTATTTTTGTATTAAAATGTTTTTATTGGTCTTATGTAATATTCTAATCATAGGTGGTGTGTTTTTCATTAGCTGTAAGTGGATAATCATGATAATGAACAGAAATAAAGGCTAGAAAACAGCAGTATGTGTGTAATTAAGCTATATAATATGTTTTGTTTAGTCAAATAAGTTAGTGAAGTAAAAATGACCGTTTCACTAATATTATAATTTATTTAATATGACTATGTCCACCTGCGGCTTTTGCTTGTGTAAGAAAGACTGTGAGATATGGCAATTTCTGTTTACTTTTTCTACTTTGTGTTTTTAAACGTTTTTCTTGGCTACAGTATAAAACCTTAACAGTCCTAGTAATAGTTGTTTAGAGGCTTTAATATAATCTATGACTAGGAAAAATGTTTTTTACTCTAAAGAAAATGATCCAGTTGATCTTTTGCTGATCTTTTCTCGGTCACTGTTAGAGATGAACTTATCAGAGATATTTGTGACTAATTTCTCACCACCAACTTTGTAAAGCTCTGGCCTGTCAATACCAGATTTAGTTTATTCTGATTTTCCACTATTTTCTTAAAAGTCATAAATCAAATAAAAAAAATCTAAATAAAAATCTAAATATGTATATATATATATATATATATATATATATATATATATATATATATATATATATATATATATATATATATATATATATATATATATATATTCCTACTTTCTGGACACGTTTAAAACTCTACTATCTCAATAATATAATGTTTATTGTAAAGTAAGGGGAATATGTTTTCTTGAAAACAGTTACAGAGCTAAAAATCTGGAGTAGATGTATTTGTTCAAATAAATCAACTAGAAATTAGAAATTAAAGGTCATCTTCATTTACTTCTTTACAGGATGGATTATAGGTCACTATATGTTTTAAAAAGAAACAAAATGCACACCTCAAAATGTTGAACTTTGCTAAGATACAATGTTTTTTCTTTTCCTGAAAGATCATTTCAAATTAAATTGTGAAGTAGATTCACTAAATGTTTCTCATCACTGTAATGGTGAAAGCAAATTAAGAAGGAATCCAAGGAGACTGAACACAATAGTTAGCACATTGCAATTATCATTAATTATAATGTTACAATTATATTTAATTTAATTTGAAATTTTAATAAGTTTCAAATTACACGTTGCCACATTTAAAAGAAAGGTTGTGTTATGGCATAAATAAATAATTTTATTTAACACAAAACCATTATCCACAAGCCTGATATTTTAATATGTTCCTTTTGTTGCAGTGTGTTCTAAGTGTGTTTCAATTTTGTTTAGATAAGGGAATTCCCCCTATTTTTATTTATGTATTTTTACTAATGTCCCATTTATTTTGAAAACACATTTTAGTGCATAGTATTTTTAGGACCCTGATCCTATTAAGAGGCCAAGCAAAAAACTGTTTTCACCGTCTGAATAATAGCAGCTAATGGGAGAATTAGGACTAGCCCTTCTGTTGGTGAATGACCTGGCTGGGTGGTTCATATGAGCAGGAACACTCTGGATTTTACGACAGCCCAAAGGAGCGTCATGGAAAAGCGGCCATATGGGCAGACCACCTGCAAGGCTATTTTGCCGTGCCAAACAAGTGACAGACACAAATGTGTGACCCAAAAGACTTATTAGTCTGAAAACGCTCACCTGAGATGCAGAGACTTACTTCTGCCAACTGTCAACACGGATGAATTGGATTAATACAGTCAAAAAATAGAGTAAATGACTGAATCTAATACACCTAAATGAGAATAGACTGGTCCAAAGGTGTGTAATTAAATGGAAATCGGAAAATAAATTATCCTAGCAAGAGAAGAAAGAATCTGCCTCATTTACATGTTCAGTTCAGTAAGCCTCCGATTGTGCTCAAATATGACTCAATCTATTTGAAATGAAGGGTTTAAAAATGTCTGAACACATCTGGACTTCCTTTTTTCTCTGCGTGGCCATCAAAGTCAGGGGGCATTACCTGCAGGGCTCAGTGAATCAATAATCTGCATCCCGTACTCTAGCTATGGAATTTTACTTTATCCACTTGATGAAATGTAATGAAGCTTTAGCTGAATTATCTTTGTTTAATACAGGCGCTATACATGTACATTGCCCTTAGACAGCAAAAGAAGCTAGTGATAGTTCTGGAGGAGCTGCAGAGATCCGCAGCTCAGGTGGGAGAATCTGTACACAGAGCAGCTACTGTTTGTGGACTCCATAAATCTGGACTTTATGGAACAGGGGGAAGTCAGTGTTGAAAGGAAGCTACAAGAAGCTAATTTTGAACCGTTCCAGGATCCATGTTGGTGACAGAAAATATGTGGAGGAAGGTGCTCTGGTCCGATCGGACCAAACGTACATTTTTGGCCTACATGCAAAATGCTTAGTACGGATGAAATCTAAGTACTGCACATTAGTTTTTTACAAGACTTCTGAAACGTGAGAAATGGTGGAGGCACTGTTACGCTGTTGGTAGGTTTTTCCTCAGCAGGGACATGAAATCAGCTCAAAGTAGATAGACTGAAATGAATGCAGGGAATATCTGGAAGAAATATTTTATACTGGGTTTGAGGTTCACCAGCAGGACAACAGCCCTACACACACACAGCCAGAGCAACAGTGAAACGGCTTCAGTCAAAGCATAATAATGTGTTAGAATGAACCAACTGAGAATTTGTGCAGAAGAATGGGAAATAAAAAATGTCCTACTTTAGATGTGCAGAGTTGGTGGAAACACACTGAAACACATGCAGCTGTAATTGAAGCAAAGGTTTGGTTCCACAAAGCATAGACTCAAGAGGGCAGAACACGAATATACGCCACATTTTTCAGATTTTATTTCCTTCCACTTTACAATTTTGTGCAACTCTGTGTTAGTTTGTCAAATAAAATCTCAGTAAAGTTGAAATATGTGGCTGTGACACAAAATCTGAAAACATTCAAGCGGTATGAAGACTTTTGCAAGGCACAGTAAGATATTTTTCTTTCAAGTATGATGTAACTCACAATTAAAAGTCTAATCAACGATGACCGTTGAGGGGGAAAAAACATTAGATGGAAATAAGTTTTTAAAGATGTTTGGGTTGTTGGGTTTTATGACAGATAATGAAAATTTCAAATCAACCCTGGACACAATTGGTACGGGTTCAGACGTAGCTGAGGTCGAAAACAACCTCTCGCTTTTCTTCTCTGCTCATGTAAATCACATCGGCGTTTTGCATGACCCACGCAAGCGGCACAAGAAATAGACAAACACCGATTCGCATATCAAACATCTTGTCTCCTTTCCTGGAGTGGACAGTGTGTTGGAGAGATTTGAGGTGATGATAAACATGTACTGTGTCTCTACAGCTGCCCGAGTGAATTGCAGAACAACACAAAAAGCTTTAAGAAATCCAAAGACACCGAGCAGGGAATTCAATTGTCTCAATAAATTGGAAGGACTGACATTTAGTTTGGAGGAAGAAGATAATTTGCATCATACTGCTGAACAAATCATCATGCTGCTGGAGACTACAGGCCTCACAGAGGGTTTAACATTGAACGTTTTGAGAGCAGGAAATTGGATTGCTTTCCCTGCTTTCTTTAATTCATCAAGGCTATTCCAGCTGATGTTTTCTATTTTACTTGTGATGTAATATTCAAAGCAAAAATGTTGGGGAAAAAAAAAACAAATTAAGCTCAGCAAGCTTCTTCAAAAGGTCTTGTTAAATCAGGGGTGCATGGCTTCCAGACATTATTATGAGAGGGAAATTGAATTTACTCTCATCACTGAAAACTTTAGTAATCACAGAAATGCCCTGAGTAGAGCATTCTCATTTTTCTCAGACTGGGGATATTACATTTCTTTTTTGCTATGTGCTAGGCCATGAAGTAAACTAGTCGAATTCTTTGTGACTGATTCATAAAGAAGTTAAACAGCAAAGTTTTACAAGAGGCCACCGAACAATGGAAAGAACAAGGCTTCTCCTTTGTTCTCTTAATTATATTAAGGTGTTTCACATAAGAAATGACTGAGCACGGTTATGTTGCATGCATATAAATCATGCTGGCTGGTACACCTTGAAGTCTTTTAATTATATGCTCAATTATTAAGCAAAGAGATTAGTTGTCTGTAATTAATATAAATGTTGCTCACTAAATTAGGTTGTCAATTTTGAAGTCATTTTATGAAAAATAATTGTCTTTTTAGCCACGGCAAACTGAGAGCCCGCTTGCTTTGGCTTTGAGATGAGGAGAAATACAATATGTGACTGAGGGCGAGACCATAACTCCTCACACAAGAGAACATTTCCTCAAGCACAATGAGATCCTCCCTCTGCCTCAGCCTGCATCTGAAAGGTCAGCGAATGAGAGCCATTTCTTCAAAGCAATGAGCTTTTCAGCTCTTTGGCTCTCGCTGTTTTTTTTTTTTTTTTAATGTGGTCTTATGATCCATTCTTTATTGTCGCTAATAAAATTTACCTGCTCTGTCTATTGCATTACTTCAAATTCATGTCTGCCCTGCAAGACAGCTCGTATGGGGGGGAGCTATCAGGCCACAGTGACGCCTGAGACAATTACTCAGCCATTAGGCCAAGCAGGAGGTCTGATTAGCTCCTTCTGCGCACATCTGCCATCCCACCTGCAACCAAGATCTACTAATAAGCTACCACAGCACGGGAAAACGGTTTGTTTTTATTGGTCGCGGTAAAACTCAGGCAGGTTCTTGGAATAGGCCACGTAGACGATTGCCTAGAGCGCCAACAGCTGAAGGGGGGTGTGTACTGCCGCGACATAAAAAAAAGAGAAAAAGAAACACATTAAGATCCCAGAGTCCTGACTCAAATCCGATAGAGAATCCTTGAGGGTGGAAGAGATCAAAGATTTGGAGATCATCACCGAAGTTAATTCATCAAAAATACCAGTGGACATATGCGGAAAGCTAGTCAGCAATAATAAGAAGAGTTGGCTTTAATGTAATGCCATCAAAGGCGTGCCATTCATTATTGAGAAGAATATGAACTAAATTTTTTTTTAACATGCCATTTTTAAAAACTAAAATTTTAACAATTTTTTTTCTAAAGTGGGGTGAAAATTGGATTAGGTGGGAGAATGTAAACTCTTTTCACTCAGTTTTCTTATCTATTGGGAGACACTCTTATTTACTATCAGAAACAAACTTAGAAAAACAACTGAAATCCAAATCTGCCAAAACAGTAGAACTAAGCAGTAAGGGACATACTTGCATTTGTGTACAAAATGATAATACAGCTAGTTCAAACAACAACACAAGAAGATGCCCCTGTTGTCTCCGGTGTTGCTTTGCATATTCAGTCTTTTGATCCTGGCAGAGCAAAGCACAGGCTTGCAAATGATTCTGTCACTCAACACTACTCTCTGTCTCTTTCAGCAGCTTTTTATTGTGGTTTTTTTTTTAATGTGACTAAAGAACACTACAATATTTTTTTTTTCCTTCAAACACTACGTGAATGTTTTAAAGAGATACACGTGTGGGTAAAATGTATTTTAGACATGAAAGCTACATCATGAATGGCCTTTGATCATTTATCCACATACTGATGTACGCTCACACACATTAGGACACATCAGCAATATGGAAGTGACCTTTCCTCATAGCAGTCAGATAACTATCTGCTGTCCTTGCTGTATGCACAATTTGTTTACCAGCTTCTTTTTCCTGTTTCTCACTTTAATGGCCCTCATGTGATCTTTCTGGGAGATAAAGACAAATTCTGTGAAGGGCGAAACATTTTTTAAATGATGAGGTCTGGCAGAGAGACGATTTCTTAAAAGGGAATTGTATTTTGAAGAACACTTTGAAGAAAATAGATAAATTATGCAGAGTAAATCTCCAGGAACTGTTTTGTTTCACTTTTTAAACCAATATAGCTAGATTGTAATTATTCTTTGTCCTTCAAGATCTTTCTGTGATCCAAGCCCCCGTATTTGGAAGTTGAGAGCAGCAGGAAAGTGAACAAAGAGAAAAAGATGATTTGCAGTAAACACGGATGAGTGAGGACTGAAACCCAAGCCTGCTGTGAGACGGACTTCATCCTCTGTACACAACAGGGGTTCACAGTCAAGCAGTTAAACTTCCTGATGCCCATCAATTTAATGATACAGAGGCTGCCATTGTGACTTGAATTTATAATCCCCATTTTTATTTTGCATGTGTTCTTACAATACACGGGACTTTCCATTAACCTGACTCTAGCCAGATTGATTTCATTCCACAGAGCTCCTCACATCCATCTGGGATCGCTCCATTGGAGATGTATTTCATGAGGAGGGGCCTTATCAAAAATCCTTGCATATGATTGGATAAACCACTTGTCCGGCATTTTTACTGACGCGCTACAAGCTCTTGTCAAACTCGGTCGGGGGAAGGGCGAAAGGTGTTTTGCACTCTATGTTTCTCACAGAATTGTATTATTTTATACTTTACGTCCCTGGTGGATCAGTCCGTACTCATGAAAACCAAGCTGAGCTGACCAGTCCTGCTACTGGCTTTTAGGAAGCCTAGAGGTCCCTTGTTTTGGATTCAGAACCGGAATATTATTCCAACATGTGTGCACTCATGGAAAACCTTCTGAATTATTAATAGCGGTCTGACAGTGCTTTTCCCCCACACCATAAAGACGTGCAAACAAACATTTTCCTTGTAAAAATTAAAATCAAAAACTAAATTTAATAAATAAATAAAATGTATTCACACAAAAAATTATTTATTTAAAAGAAGTCTTCTGCTGCACTTCATTTTAAGATGAAATATAGAAGTTATCTTCTTCTATGCATTGTGCTGTATATGCACACCTAGCTTGTGGCCTCTCGGAGAAATCGGGCAAACTGTCATGCAGGTGAGACATCTACAATTAAAGTTAGTGGTGAAGGAGGAGAGGAACCATAAGAGAGAGAGGAATCGGAGAGAACTGCAACTGATCCGGGAGAGAAAACCAGCGGCAGTCAGAAAATGTCTCTTTCTCTCTTCTCACTTCACGTCGTTTACGTGAGTTGAGGGGAAATTGAATTCAGGACGAAAGTTTTATTTACAAGATTAAATTGAGTGACCCGATCTCTCTATCGATTGCGCAGCACCTACAAACAGCTCTGCTGAAGGTGCTGTGACTCTGAACCGGTGACAAGCCCCACTGCTGCTGGTGGGACAATTGGTGGTAGACGCAGTTTCTTGACTAGTTGTAATACTTTTCACTGTGACTCAGATAGGTGTAGTTCATTTTAAAGATGCCGTTTTAGCACATATTCAGACCAGAACAGGGAACAGTGGTGGGGCTGCGGGGATCTGAGGTGTGTTGCTGTGGGGGTGTTTACCTGCTGGATGTAACCGCTATAAAACATTCAGGGAATACCTTTTTATTTCTCTGATTAATAACAGCTTTATGGAGCGCTCTGTTATTGTTACTCTGTGGTGCTTTACCAAAGTTTCTGTCTCTTTCTATCTCTCTTGCTCGCTCGTCATCGGACATAAATCAAATTAACCTTCTTCGTGTTTGTATTTTGCGGCGTAAATTGTGAGTCAGACTCAGATTCAGAAGCTGGTAAATGAACTAAACAAAGTGAGAACACACACAGGTAGGTTATCAGAGTTTAATCTGTGAATTCACCTGGAGTGTCTCTGCTTCAGAGACGTTTCAGGTTGTGGAGGTGTGACTGATCTGAGTGTCTCTTTCTTTCTCTGGCTCCAGCGAGAAAGATGCACCTGAAAATCCTCAGGATTCTGTTGTGGATGTTGTGTGAAACTTTATTGCAATTTAATTGAAATTATGTTCTAATTTTATTTCCATAACCTTCGTTATGATGGTTGTGTTGTTGTAACTGCAACTGCAATTTTTTATTTTTTGAGGCTTGGGGGTGGTTGGGACACAGAAGGGGGTGCGTGCCATTGTTTAACCCATAGCTTAAACAATCGCCTGATATTGTTTAAGCTATGGGTTAAACAATGGCCCATGGCTTAAACATAGTACCTAGCCCATGAGAAGAAGGAAGTCTGAAACGAGCCAATCAGACAGAGAGTTCTTACTATATGATGTCTAAATGTATGTTCACACCGAACATGAACAAGGCGAATGGAGCGAGTGATTTACATATTGTTTCTATGTAAAGGCACGTTCTGTTGCGAATTAACAGTCCGCAATACGGATGACGCACTTTGAGCCATTAAAGCGAAGCGAAATTCTGCTTGAGCTTAACGAGCTGAATATTTCTGTCAATTTGCATCATGTTATTGGTCCTCTTCATCCATTTATGTAAGCGCGACAATGTTTCTTTATATGTTACATATTTGGACAGTACAATTATTGACCAAAGATGCAAATAGTGAGTGTCTCGGAGGGTGATCCGTCCCCTGACGCAGGGCAGCTCCTCATTCTGGGTCCTGGAAAGACAGAAGTAACGCTAGAAGCAATCCTCATCCAGTCGCAGCTAGAGGGGGTGGTACTCGCTGAACCGGGTGCGTCTTTGGAGGATCTGGTTGACCCAGGGGTGGCGACACTGTAGTTCGGCTTTCCACATCTCATATAGCACCGTGACTCGCTCAGTAAAATCCGTGTACACCATGGTGAGTTGAACAGACAGGAGGAAAAGGCAAGTGGATAGACGCTCCTCCTGTTTGACGACGCACTGAAGCGAGCTGGGTGAAATTTCGCTGCATTGTCCGTGCGTTGCCAGCACAGATCGTTTGTGAGAGAGAGGTGTAATGTCAAGCAACCAATGACAGGCAAGCAACGTAAAAAACTTGCCTAGTTCGTGTTCGGTGTGAAACTACCTTAAGAGATCAGAGTGTTTTCTGGAAGTGTCTGACGACAGTTTCTTTGCGCATTGCTTTCTCTAAAAAGCAAAACCATTAACATTAGAGATAAGGTATCTGCATGCATTGTCACGCCTCTGGAAAACACAATGAATAATTCTTGTTTAAGAAAATGTTTTTGGAAAACACGTTCAGAGTTATTGGTTTGGCTTGCTTTAGGAAGTTGAGAAAACTGAGCTTTTGCAACACCATTTGCCACCATCTTGCATAAGTATCTAGCCCTAAGCATTTTTACCTATTATGGAAGAGTGAGGATTTGAACTCAGATTTTCTACCCCTAAATATCTTAAAGGGAATAAATAAATAATTTTAGTTTAATGCACCCAACAGAAAGAAACACATATTTAGAACTTCTAAAGAACGCTTTTTAATATGTTTTATCCAAAGGAGTAAAACAAAGAAGAAATACAAACGATGCAAAGAGTTATGAATGCTTTATTGGAGGATTTTTTGTGGTCTTGCCAAAGTAGTTGCTTACTTGGTATATTACTGCCACTGCAGTCAATAAAACACATAAATAGTTTGATTGAACCCTAAACACCACAACACATGCTGTGGGTCCTTGTCAAAAAAGGTCCTCGGAAAGCTTCTTTGGGGTCTGTCAGGTGACGGCAGAGGGAGTATGATGAAAACACCAGGAAATCTAGGAAATATGTAAAACTGGAACAAGCCAAAATGAACATTTTAAGGCAACCTTCTCATGGGAAATCTGTAACTTGATCTTACTTGCTTGGGAAATTAACTGCAGCTGATTAATGTCTATTTTATTCATGAAGTTGGCTGTAGAAGTTTTTAGTTCTGCCTTTCTGGGAATGGATATGCAGGGTGTGTTCAGTTTGTGTCGATTGAAGTTGCATAAACTGAAAAAATACCATAACCAAATGCAAAATGAGCATGTACATGGAACTGGAGAGAAAGGAAGTTTAGGCAATGGGGTAATATAAAATTAAATTTGATTATAATCGGATGTACACGTTCCACTGTTGGTTTGTTAAATTACATTTGAGATTTGTTTTCTCTTTATTCACGAATGTGAGTTATCTGGTAGATCTATGGCTGTGTCTGATTGAAGAGTCATGCTGTGGGGCTAGTGGGCAGATGGTAATCTATCAAACAGACAACAAAATGTTTTACTCCTTGTTCTCTTGCCAAGGCACTGGGGAGCTGAAATGTTATTTTATTGTCTGACATAAAAGTTTGCTTCATAGAAACACAGTTCTAAATACACACGACTGACCTCTAAAAGTCTGAATATTGCATTTTTCACAATAATAATAATAGTTTGATGCCATTTCTTGGAGGGATTTGCCATCTGGTTTCACTACATATGCTCTACGTAATTTTCCTGTTGTTCCATTTTTGCCTCAGCTCATTTATGTGACCTTTGAAGCCGCACAGCTGAATTTTTACTTGGGCATCTTTGAAAATCTCTCAGACCATTTTTTTTTTCAACACACATTAAAAACATTCCACCTTACTGCAGAAACATATGGACACCAAGGGAGGACATGTTTAGATTTTAGACCATTATGGGACAAGGGTGGCTTTATTACAATACCTTTTGATAACCGAGTATTTTTGTTGTGATTATGGTTTAATAAGGGAATTATATTTTGATATGAAAAGCTGGTTTTCTCAAGTAACAGATTCATATATATTTAGATAAAAATGGTAATTTTGTGATGACAAGAATTTTTTTTAGATCAATTCAAAGCCTATGATCTGTTAAGGGAGTATTTAGGAAATTACCTCAAGTTGTTTCTCATGTTTTTACTTTAAACCAATATAGTTTGATTTATTATTGGAATGTGCTTACACATATTTACACTCGCCAGCCACTTGACCGGGTACTGCTTGCTAGTATGGGGTTGGACACTTCTCCATCACAACTGAATCATAGATTCCACAAGGTGTTCAGAAACCTTCCTCAGAGATTTTGGTCTTGCTGCAGATTTGTCGACTGCACATCCACGATGCAGAAAAACCTGTTCCAGCACATCCCACAGATTGGAATGAGATCTGGTGTACAGGACAGTCAATATCATATTAAAAAAACAGTTTAGGATTATTTATTCTTTTAAACATGGTGCATTACTTTGAAGGAATTAACTATCAGAAGATTGGTAGATGGTGGTCATAAATGGACATGGCCAAAAACAATACTGAAAAGGGCTGTGATGCTCAGTCCAAATTATGCCAGGAAAATATCTTTTAAACCATTACACCACCACTACCTCCTGAACTGTTGATACGAGGTAGAATAGATCCCTGCTTTCATGTGATTTACACCCAATTCTGACCTGTACATCTGAATGTTGTAGCTGCAATCGAAACTCATCGGGCCAGGCGTCGGATTTCTAGTCTGTTTTGTCTAATTTTAATGAGCCAGAGCAAATTGTAAGCTACATTTTCTCTTGTTAGTTGACAGGAGAGGCGGTCTTCTGCTGTGGACCACCGATCAGAGATCATATTTTGCATGCCTGGGTTGTATAATGTTTGTTTGAGCTACTGTTACCTTTTTATCAACCTGAAACATTGCTCTCATTTTCTTTTTACCTTTCCATGTTAACAACAAATTTTCACTGTCATAATTCTCATTCCTTGGATATTTTCTTATCTTATTCAGTACCGTCGCTATAAATTGCAGAGACAGTTGTGAGTACAAATCTCAGTGGGTCAGCAGTTTCTGAAATATTCAGATCATATCATCTGACACCAACAACCGCGCCACGTTCAAAGTCACTTAAAGCCCCTTCCTTCCTATCTCTGATGCTTGCTTTGATATTCAGCAACTGGTTTTCACCAGATAACTAAATATATTGAGTTGCTTCCATGTGATTGGCCGATTCGCTATTAGTGCTACCGCTTGAACGGGTGTCCCTAATTAAATACGAGTTCAAGTTGAAACCAGAGCAGCGCAATATATTGAATCACAGTTTTACTTTGGAAAATCACTGCTTGAATGCAATATATACAGTAGAATATCAAGTGTACTGCATTCTAACCCTTCTTGCTAATAAAAATATTTGACTCATCAAACGGACATTCCTTGTCCTGATGCCAACAGAGATGGTGTGACAGAGATGGTGTGACGTTGGGATAGTTTGAAATGAAAGAAAACAGTGAGTTAAATCACGACAGCATGTGACTTCTTCCTGCAGAGCTTCATTCTCATCAGCAGTGTGGGCAAGAGCAAATGCTTTTTATACGCCCTGCACTACAGTAGCTCGCATATTGTCCTGGCAAACATACTGATGAGAAAGAACTTCATCGTGTGGCTCTGTAACTTTTCAGGATGTTTTTGAAACAATCAGCATATGGGCCACACTTCTCCTGTTATGGTGTCTGCTATGGCTTTGTCCTGGTATACATTTTTTTTTGTGAGATGAAGATGAGATGAATTTTGACCCTGTAGTGTTGGTATGTGTGCACTCCATATAAACACTGTAAAGTGTGATGAAAAAAAAGAAGCAAATTTAATAAACAAAAGAAAACATAATGCATGAGATCATTTATCTGAAGCATTGACTACAAAGTAAACCGAAGTGATTTTACCCTGTGTGACTTGCCATCACAGCAAGGCAGCCTACAAACCTGACTCGGTTACATTAGCTCTGTCTGGAGTAACGGGCCAAAAGCAAAGTAGTGTGAGAAGCTTAAGGGAGGATTCTTCATAGTACTAAATTTAAAAAAAATTCTCTCATTCTGGCTCTTGGCAAAGATAATAATTTGGGTATTGCTAAATGACTTAAAGCAGGAGAAGCTTAGACATATTTAATGCCAGACATTGACAGAAAAAAAAGGTTTGCCTTGCTTCATCCCAAATAACACGTCAATGCAGCAACTGGCCTGGTGTATAGGTGAGGAAAATAAGCATGATTTGGAGCATTATTTTTCTTGTGTTCTTCATCATCTCTGTTCTTTCACATTTCATTAGAACAAGTGTAATAAATGAAAACCTTCACACAGAAATAAATTATCCAAAAGTTGCAGAATTTTATTTATGACTAGCCAGGACTCTGGTGCTTTTTAAATTGTAAGCGAGAGCAGAGAGCTGACTGAAGGGACAGGCGGAGGATGATATGTAGCCGTGGTCTCTGGCCTAACTCAGCTTGATGATGCGATTTGGTCAGCATCTTAGGCCTTCAGGCCAGTTAATATCACCCATCTTTCCCATTTTTCCTTTTCTCTTTCTGACCTGCCTGCTTCCTTTCCTGTATTGAGAAAAAACAACAGATTTTCCCTCCCTGGCCACCTCCATGGTTAGCAGGAAGAAATCACCTGCTGTAAACCTCAGTTGTGTACACCTTGTCTAAATTTAAATCGAGAGCAAAAAGTGAGGGAAAATGTGAAGGGGGCAGGGAGCTGTATGGGTTGTAGAGGCGGGCTGTCACAGTAGGGTGAGAGGAATTTTATGTGGAAAAAATGAAAATTGCTTGTTCTCCTTCCATTCTGGGTTCCATCTCCATTCTCCTTTTTCTTTCTCAGTTGCTCTACTTATTTCACCTAAACGCCCTGCCTCATTAATTATATCCATCTGAAACTGTTCCTCTGACCTTTGATACTTCTTTTCTTTGTCTTTAGTTTAATCACTGAACAGTGTTTTTTTTTACTAAAAGAGGCATTTCTGTTTAGAAAAAAAATGAAGTCGACCATTACCCCACCTTGTGGGCAATAACTGGGACAGTTTAAGGTTAATTCATAGACCTTCCCGCTTCTACTACAATACAAACACACCAGATGGTGTGATGAGATGTCTTGGAGATCTAAATAAATGTTTTTAGTCAAGGTAAAGTATTGCTTTCAAAACACTATCAAGTTGCAAAAGGAATAAGCGCAAAAGTCTCAACATGTGTTAAAGCCAAATAATAAAAATGTGTCTTATGGCGAGTTTTAAAAGTTGACAATAAAGGGGCACTTTATTGTCTCAGCTCTGTCTGCTTTGAGCTTAAGTTTAGACCGCGGTACCAACAGGATCAGCTGGTCAACTGACCTAAAGCAATGAGCAAGACAGTATGGATTAAGCAGATCAGAGAGGTAAGACCGGGCAAGACCATGTAAACTTTTGAAAACAAATGAATCTTTAAATTAACTCTAAAATGCACAGAGAGCCAGTGGAGAAAAACCAGGATAGGGATGATGTGCTCCCTCTTAAAAGATGAGCAGCAGTGTTCTGGACCAAATGGAGATACTTAAGGGACAACTGGCTGAATCCAACGTAGAGAGCATTACAGTAATCAAGTAGAGTTGTAATAAAGGCATGAATTACTGTTTTAAAAGAATCAGCTTTATCTTTGCCAGCTCCCTAAGGTGATAGAAACTGGACTTGACCACCGCTTCGACCTGGTGGTATAGTTTAAGATCCCTGTCTATTTCATGGCGGTGCTTGTAATTAGATTCCCAGTCTGAACAGTTTTCACTTGATTCCGGAGATCCAGTTGTTCATATTTGTACTGGTGTGGTTGAATACCCATTACTCCCACGAAATATTCCAGCATTTCTTTGTATTCAAAAAAGGTTTCTTCTTCCATTTTTACAAATAAACAACTAGAAAGTAATGGCATTCTTGGTTTTAGTGTTGTAGCACAGTTTGGCACAATTGGCATCATGTAGCTCCACCCACCTGTCAGCCAACTTTAGAAGTAAAAAAAAAAAACCCTCTAAAAACAAGTTAATTAAGTTTGAGGTTAGAAAAATGAAAGCGTTTCAATAAATGATATTGCAGCTATCAATATTTTCAGATTTTGTTTTAATTTCCCCTTTAAAGGTACATAGCCACATTAAATGCTTATAAAAAGACCAAAAACTGTTTGATCATGATAAAATAAGGTTCTATACACCAAGTGTCCATCCTGATAGTGTTTTGTTGGTCCTTTTTGTGGCTAAATATAACCTCAGCAACAGACACGATGAGCAGATATAAACAGATGTGGCGCCATCTACAGGTAGTATGGCAGAACTATTAGAAAGCCAGATGGTGACTACTAATAAATAATGCTGGACCTAGTCTGACCCCTCTGCAATGCCTCGCGTCAAAGCAGCAGCTCGGCTTGATTGAAGAACAACCGGTATTAATTATATAAACCGATGTAGAGCAACCTATCAATCAAGCAATTTATAGTGTTGTTTGTACTTAAGACTGTAAAGGCTAAGAAGCACAATGCTATTACTATTATCACAGTATTTATAAGGAAGGTTACTCATGTCAATCAACTCTGCAGTCACATCTGAGCGATCGCAGCTTTAGCTTCCGCTTCACACGCACGCACGCACGCACGCACGCACGCACGCACGCACGCACGCACGCACGCACGCACGCACACATTAGCATTAGCTGCTTCCTTGTTTATACCCTGCTGCACATGTGCAGTGTAGTACTTCCATCACCAGCAATTCACACAGCAGGCGACAGGCCAGAAATACAATAGTACAATGGCACCATCTAGTGACGCTTTCACTTAACTGCTGCTCCACTCTCCTCACTCAGTCTTTTGCGGGCTTACTTTCTGGACTTGTCTTGGTAGTAATATCAGCTTTCCTTCCATGAATGAAAACAGCTTTATCTCCGCTGCAGTCCTTCACCCCACGTCACAGCAAATCCAGTTCTTGATTGGTTGTCGCAGCACGACAACACACAAAAGTTAAGATTTTTCAACTCCAGCAACTGTCACTTGGCATCCATCGCAAGCACCATGTCGCTCTTGCTTCGCTTTATTAACCAAAATCGCATGTTTTGCATCGCTAGATTTGCCTGTTTGGCCTCACTTAGCATCGCTTCACGTCGCTCCCGTGTTGCACCTGTGCATAGGGATATCATGTAAATCTGTCGCCTGCCTCGTCCGTGTTCAATGTGAACGCAGGATTAGTCAAGTTTTTTCTCCTTTCAAACCTAGAGGTTCGGTCCAGAAGTACTTTGGTTCAAGGTGTAGCCTGTGTTTACTTCCTGGTTTCTGAGCCAATCATATGAGAGTTCCCAGGGACAGAGTGCAGCATTTTGTATTTTATTTTGGTGACAGAGCCGCTGCCTGCAAACATAGAAGCCAGTAAGAGAAGTGGACCAGAACAGACGCACCTGTCCTCCTTTTACCATTATATTTATAAAGCACATAAAAAGAGCCAGCGGCTGAAACAAAGTGCTGTACATAGCTGCAAACTAAAACACCTGGTTTGAAGCATTAAAGCTGTTTTGGAGCTGGACGGTTTGCATTTCCTAAATGGATGTTTTTCCAGCAGCTGAAGCCTCGGCCCTGAAACTTCTGTCCGGATCAATGCGTTATGTCTCACAGCCATGAGATGAACATGCGGAGCCCTGTGTTTTCATCGGTGACTAACCCTCCTTAGGACAGTTCCTGGGGGAGGTGAGCCCCCCGGTCCTTACAAAGCATCCGTTCTACCTGGAAGTCAGCGGACTGACTTTTTCAAGCTTGGATCCAAACTTAAGTTTGTTTTCTACTAAGCAGACAGCCACACCACAAACGACAGCAGCCCAGTCGTATTTCAATGGGGGTTTAAATGAGGTTGAGAGTGGTGGTCTAGTGGTTATGGGGCTGGGTGGTCTCCGCTCAGTGTGGCAGCACGCTGCTCCCTGAAGGACGGCTTTAACAAAATAAAACATCATATACCTATCCTGTGGAAGTTGAGCTTCACACAACTTTGGACCGTTAAGTAAATGGTACTGTGTATGTGTTGTTCCAATTTAAACACTAGGTGTCATCATAACTTATTGTTCCTTTAATTTGTACATTGCTTAGTTATTGTTGTTGTGTTTTTTGAAAATGATGTTTTGAATATGTTGTTGTGTTTTTTAATTTGTAGTTGTGTTTAGAGATTTGTTGGTGTGGTTTGCACCTCAGGTCCACCGTACAAGATGGTCATGAACAAGGCAAAAACTGATGTCATGGAGAAAAGGGACTTGGTCCGTGATATACAAAGGCCAATTGAAAATGTTGCACCCTTTATCCCAATACACATTCAAGTTATACAATATGATTGCATATTAAATGATATGTGACATGACAACATGGTTCACAAAATGGTCTTAATTATTTTCATGTCTGGACCCAAGAAGAGAAAAGAAGCATTTTCCCAGCAGCTGTAGGTGTGCACTCAAAATGTTCTTGCTTTGTTTGGTGTTAAACTTAAGATAAACTCCTGTCAAAAAAAAACAACTAAGCCAAATTGCATTGTTTTTTACTGTCTACTTGAGCTACCTCTGAGCAGCAGGAGCTGGATACTAATTTCACAGACAGCGTTTCTGCCTTTATAAAAGGAAAGGTCCAGAGCAATATAAACAAATATGTATATTCTTTTTACCAAAAGCCTAATTTGCAAATTAAATGTATGAATACTGTAAGAAGAAGAGAGTGCAACTGATCTTATTTATTTTTCAGTTTTTTTCCCCTAACTTACATATACTGTATGTAAAAGAATCTTTAACAATATTTATAAAAATCTAAAAGAATGTCCAGGTCCTTGTTTTCTGCCACATATTGAGGTGTGCTACGCTGTCCAATACAAATGAACAAATTGTAAATTTAATAAGTGCCTTTAGCTAGAGAAGGGTATATATGTGGTGCAGCACATTTTCCACTTCACTAACCACTTGAGAACAACACAATGGGTATGCTCTCACAAACGTCTTTCTTGCCACATCCATTCGCCCAGTGCTGTTTCTGTCTTTTGGAGCACAAAGAGAGTGAAGCTGATGCGAAAGATTGGAAAGAGTCAATGAACAGCGACGGCAAGCTGTGAACTGACTGATGCCACGGCGTGAGCTGGGAGTCTGGTGCTTCAAAGTAAATTACAATGACTTCAAAACACTTCTGTTCCTCTCGGTGCTGTACCTTCTTTGGGTAAAGCACTTTCTAGTGATGAATACCATCTCAGTGTGACTAGCTTACCCACCGTTGACTTTGTCCCGTCTGTCCTTCTTCTTATTGGATTATTGACTGGTCTTCACACTGTGCTGGGGTACTTTTTTTTTTTTGCTCTTACGTATTTTTGCAGCGCCGCTGCTGACACTGAGGTCACGGCCATGGGTTTGTAACGTGCACTTCCCCTTTGCTGTAAGTAGTAAATTTTTTCTCTGTGAATTACAAGCCACCGTGATGTAGTAGCCACCTGTATTTCTTTGCTTGCCTCTCCAGTAACAAATGCAAACGTGTTATAAATGTTAATAAAGATGGCTTCAGTTAGATAAAATGTTTTATTTATTGGTTATTGTCTTTTTCTTGTCCTCCGTTGGGTGTCACTTTTGAAAGTCTTGCAGTTATTTCTAGCCTTGGCCTTTCATCCTCTGTATACACTATTACTCATATAAGTTACATCTTTGAAATTTATGTAAGAAATAAAGTTCTGATACTAGTGTTGGTGTGCCACCCAAGGCATATTTCTGGATCACATCTGGCCATTTCCTTAAAAAACTTTGTGTAAGTGTAAAAAACGTTCTGTAAAACTCGAGGGGATCTGTTTTTTCCCAACTATTGGACCTTGGCTGTGAAACAAGCTTCTTTTGTTTTTATGTTGTCTTCAAAGTCTGGAGTCATTTAAAAAGCAGCTAAAGACATTGCTTTTCCAAAGTGCTTTTCCTTAAAGCAGGGGTCGGGAACCTTTTTGACTCAGAGAGCCATGAAAGCAAAATATCTGGAAATTTATTTCAGTGAGAGCCAATAAGGTAGTTCACGCATGACGTCACGTGAACAGATTTTTTAACCTACTGGGCGGGTCTTCCTCTCTGCTGAGGAGCGCTCTGTGTCCGTGAACATCCATTCATCCATCCATCCATTTTCTGACCCGCTTAATCCCTCATGGGGTCGCGGGAGTTGCTGCTGCCTATGTCCTGATATCAACCATCAACTTACGCATGCGCGAAAAAAACCGGATGAAAACCATAGTGGTGATATTTTGTTTTATCTGCGAGCCAGATGAAATTATCAAAAGTTCCACAACTGGCTCGCGAGCCATAGGTTTCTTACCTGACTCTGCCAGATAGATTTGCTCCGCATATCCATCTGGAAACCTTCCGTTGAAGTAACTTTGGGAAGGGGCGAAAATACTGGTTAGCTGATTGGCCTATGTTGGTGATAGACGGGCCAAATGAACCAATCAGATTCGTCGTCGCTCGTAACAGAGCGACGACGAAAACACAACCACAAGCCAAGCTACTCTTGCTGCTGCAGGTAAAGGCTCGTTAGCTCAGCAAAGAAATACTCTGTAATTCCGATAAAACTTGCTCGATAGCCACGCTAACGCTAGTTTCATCGGCTGAAACCGCCATGCTGTTAAGACTGAACTGACGCGCTTCCCGTTGCGTCACACCTCAACCCGCCTCTGATTGGACGTTCGTTTGGTGAACGGCTCCAAATTTTCTTCAACGGAGAGTATCCAGACTGATCTGCGAGTGAAACCTTGAAAGCTCGCGAGATCAGGATGGTCTCACGAGGCTAATAGGTTTCCGACCCCTGCCTTAAAGTGATATTTCACCACTAGGTGGTGCTTGAGCACTGTCTGTGGACCAAAACAAGATGTATGACAAGCCACGCCTCTCTTTACCTTCACTCCAGCTGCAAACGACCCCTCCTTTCCCTTCTCACACGTCGCCTGGTATGCACATATTTGTAAAAGATACAAACACAGCAAAACACCATCGCCTTTCGAAGGAACATTTCAATAGAAGAAGTAAGTAACTCATAACTTTATGATGCTGTTAGCAAGAGAATATTTTGATCTGCTGGGGTTGGGCTCCTCCATTTTGCTCCATCGCTGCGCTGCTCTGATGGTGGCATTTTAGGGCAGGGAGGGGTTAAACCCTGATTGGCAGCTTGCACGTGCATAAACATAAACATGCGAGCACGTACATGCACGGCCTGGCTATGTAAAAAAGAGACTGGAGAACAACATAGAGAGATGCAGTGTGACATCATACCATAGTCCATCTCAAATACTACCTTTGGTTCTTAACATTACTAATTTTTAGTTATTTCTATCTAAAAAAATGAAATTTTGCTTATTGCTCCTATAAGATATTTTTAAATATAATATTTGTTTGCTTGTGACCCCATGAGGGATAAAGCGAGTAAGAAAATGGATGGATGGATGGATGAATATTTGTTTGTAATTATCATTGTATTACATAATTGTTTGTCACTTTTAATATTATAGTCTTTGTGTGAAGCACTTTGTGATTTGTATCTGTGAAAGAAGCTATATAGATACCAATTATTGCATAACTCATGATAAAGCATAATTTGGCTGATATATGCTATCAGTACACATATATGTTAATGTATTAATGTAATTTGAAAGGATAAGCCCCTTGAAATGAAACCATCTCGTTTTCAAGGTGATCCTGAGAAGAAAAAAAAGAGGAAAAAAATAAAATAAAACAGAGAGATAAACAAGACAGATGAAGCAGTACATATGGTATACGAAGAACAATATAAGAAAATACATATACCTACAAATGGCCTCACACAAATAATCACACATACATTCAAACACTCAAAACTCTTTAATAAAGATTCTGTTAGAGATTAACACAATATTATAACAGTTATATATAAATAGGAGTCAAAAGCAATTACAAATATTTTGAAGATGTTGAGCATAAAAAAGACTGTACATGTACAGAGATCTTTGCCTCTGCTTATGGTACAATATAAAGACATTTTGACAATAATTTAATGTTTATTTACTTTGGAAGTTACCAAAAGTTGAGGTTATATCTAATGTGGAACCTGAAAGGAGAACCTTATCCTTTCCCGATGGTTTAAACACCAACCTATACCTAAAATCATCAGTGTTGCAGCTTTTAACTGCTCATATTCTAGTTTCTTGGCCTTGTTTCTTTAACCTTTTCCCCACTTTATTTAGATAACACAACTTAGCATCTTTAGATTTTTTGATTACTAAACTATTATTGTTGCAGTATTTGACGATAAATTCAATTTCAAAAGCAGCAAATTGAGTTGTGTTTATGGCTTCATTGTACAGAAGTTATAAAAATTAAAATAACACATTTTCACAATACTTCAGGTATTACTTCATGGGAATGCAAAGGTCTCCCCATGTTTTCTGAACAGAGATGTTGCAGAAATTATGACAATGAGGAATTAGTACCAGTGTTGGAAATAGGAAGTTAGTACTGCTCTGATTTCTTTATATATAATTTTAGTAAAATAACCTGATTGAAGCATGGTTTTCTACTTGCGAAGCCTGAACAAATAAACATGATCTGTCTGTATGTTTGTGGTAAAATGAAGTCACAGCCTTTTGATCTTGGGGGTGTTGCCGACTCCAAGACTGGAGAGTCGTTTCTAATGAGGCTGGTTCCAGCACAGTGTTTGTCTCCCTTTCTTTATCCAAGTGTTGATAATAGTTCTGTGAAGAGGAGAGTAATGGCTTCCTTTAGAAGTACCCATTAAAATATAATCAGTGGCTCTTCAAACTCAGTGTAGGGAGAAGGGGATATTGATCTTTGAAACAATAGTCAAAATACTGACTGGAGTAGAGCACAGGTACAGGTTCAGACTTTGGTTCAGGTCTTTAATTTAACGTGATTAGAAACAGAAAAGAAAATGAACATGATGTTCTTTAATATTGTGTTCAGAAAATACAAAGTATTTCTAGGCCATATTTACTTTGCAAAATGTGATCAAACTAACTTTACATTTATTTGCTTACCTTTGCAAGTTGAAGTTTCTATGGCAAAGTGGGCCAAAGTCACATCTGAGCAGTATATGTGACTAGTCTCACCACACAGCAAGTGCTATCACCAAGAGAGGCTTTCATGCAAAATATTAAATACATTTCCGTAAGTGTGTTCTATACTTATCTCTCCTGTCTCATTACATTTTATTACATGTGATCTAATTTATGGTCAGTTATGGTTTGATTTCAAAATGACAATAAAGTTGTCTAAGTCTAAGTGTATTTATTTTATATTTATTTAATCTATCTCTATCAAAACCATGATAAATGTTAAAGATAACATTATTGTAATTTGAGTAATCAGTGTGTTAGTCAAGCAGTTGTAGATAAAATGTGTTGCTTTTCCAGAGAAGAGGTGAACCACTTCAGTGCGGAAGTGGATTCCGACATGGATACTGAAACATGGGACTTTACCACGGACTCCGCTGGGCCGTCCTCTACTCCGCGTGCTTTAAGAGTTATCGACTGGCCTTTTTTTCCTACCCGGCAGGATTTTCCCAACCCTACTCAGAAAGTAGTGCGGTGGTTGCTAAGTAGATTAGACTAATAGTCAGTCATTGGCTGTGGGTGTGGCCAGCCAGCAGAGAGTGGCGCGAGGAAAAAAAATAGTAAACTGTGATTTACCAATTCAATACTAGAGTGGGAAACACTGGATTCACTACACTGAAAGCTGTGAAGTTTTTCTTCATGGGGGTTGATCTGACCAGTGTTGTGTGTGTGCGGTAGAGGGCAGAGCAATCGCTGCTGCAGCCGGCGTCTGCAGCCGGCGTCTGCAGCCGGCGTCTGCAGCCGGCGTCTGCAGCCGGCGTCTGCAGCCGGCGTCTGCAGCCGGCGTCTGCACGAGGTTTGAGAGAGGCAGCGTGGTGTGTAGCCCAGCCGCCGCTTCCCTCCACGCCTCGCAGTCGCTCTCAGCTCCTGGAGGTTTGCTCCTCCGCCACCGATAGTGGCTCTAACCCAAAGAACACTCTTTCGAATCAACGCAGCGCAATGTGAATACCCAATATCCAGCCTATAAAAATATAATGCCATAAATTGGTAGTAACATAATTGTACTAGTTTAGAACAGATTAGTCATGTCATTTCCCTGGTTGGATTATTTTATGCTTGAAAACATTTAAAGACAGTCTTGCATTTGCACTAATTATATTTTTTGTTTTATTTATTCACATCATTTTTATTTCATCACTTGTCAGTGATAATCATCAAAATTAAAAGACATAAACACTTAAAATACATCAGTCTGTGTGTAAAGAATAAATATAATATACAAGTTTCACTTTTTGAATGGAATTAATGAAAGAAAAATCTACTTTTTAATGATATTCTAATTATATGACCAGCACCTGTGTTGTTACTGCACCGGCATGTTCTGCAGACAGTTTAATGATGAGAGCCTGATTTAAAAAAAAAAAATCCTTGAGTGAAATTCAACACTTCAGGAGTGTTGATTTCCCAGCTCTGTTTTTGTTAATATTGCTTGTGAAAATAAATACAACACTAGCTTGCATCTTTCATAAGTCAAAGTCCTCCTTTCAAAGATAAGATTTCTTACTATTGGCCTTTGCTGTTTCTTTGAACACACTACACAGAGTGAAAATGTGGGTGATCTACAGACTGGCTGCAGCTCTGGTCTCCTTTCCCATAAATAAATAAAACTGGCTACATCTTCAGTAAATCCAGCATGTTAGTGGTGTGTATGTGCCATAGGGGTCTGCTCTACAAATATAAAAATAGGACAGTCTTCTATTTATATTATCTGCAGGAGGTGTGTGTAATACAGAGAAACGGGTCAGAAAATGTCTGCTTTAAAAATGAACTTGCCAGTACACAGGCAAAGACATTTAGGGTCCAAAAAAACTGCCGACACAACAGAATGAACCCCCTCCACCCCCATCTCCCCATCATCCGTCAAAAAAAAGAAAAAAAAGAAAAAGGTTTATCTTGTCCCCTTCACAACTTACGACTGTGTGTACTACAGTGCCAAAAGAAAAGATTCAAAGACCTGACAATATTTTGGGCTTTCCTGTTGCTTTTGTACTCACCAGCACACACAGGCATTCTCCGTCTGCATCAAAATACCAACTATATCCAAACCTACCAGCTGTTCAGGACAATTGACACCTTAAATGTTTTTTTTGTGAACTAGGAAAGGGTTTCCAGTGGATAATAATGCTTTTATAAATAATTTAAGTCAAAGGCTTTAATTTGTGTAATACCCAGGTGCTGTAAAGTTTGAGGGAAAATGAAAGCATGATGTAACACAGTGCAAATGCTTCTCGGAGTTACCACGGGTTGTTTTGAGTATTTTAATTCAGCCGATTGTTATACAAGCTCTCACTGCTTGTTAATCTCATGTTTTCTCCCAAGTGGCAGTTTCCCAATTACCTCCCTTATTTTGCCCTGTTCCCTTTGCTCTATTTTCACAATTTTCTTCAAGTTTTTTTGCAACTTGTTCTTGTTACTTCTCCCCAACTCCCACAGCTTTCTGTACAGCCTATAAACATTTTCCAAAAACTGCAAAGGAGAATATTTCTTTATCAAGTTACAGGTGCATGCTAAAATAAATGTGGCTATATTCACATGCTGTAAGAAAAGTTAACATTTGTCACATCTCTTGGTTGTTTAAAGAAAGTTGTACTTATTTAGGGGTTATGCTCATAAAAACAAAGTTACCCATTCTGTAGGCAATAAATAATCATAGTCAGGGTAGGGGGTATCCCACATGAGTTTTTCTTGGTGTTTCTAGTCAAAGTTAGGCTAATTCTTCTATATTTGGTTGCTAATACCACATGTCTTTATGTGGTAAAATAAAAAAAAAAAAAAAAACTTTTGGTTCCAGCATTAAAGAAGTCCCTTCCACTTTTAAGTTGTTTGTGTACCTGGTAGGGGCTTGGCAATAGCTACGTTTACACGGACAAAAGTAATCGGAATAAAGGGCTGATCAGAATAAAAAAGCGTCATGTAAACAAACCAATCTGAATATTGGGATCGGATTAAGTTCAATCGGAATAAAATTGTATTCCGAAGATGTGGGGTGGTTTATGCGGACTGATTGACATTCATGTAAACACTTGTCAAGATCAAGGTATTCCAAATGTGACACACTGACCTGAGTGTGCATGTACGACCGATGTAAACATGACATATTTTCACGTTGTTTAGAAGCAAAACTGTTGGGGCTCCCGAAACAACTTTACTATTCGAAAGAGCTCAAAATTGTTATTTATTTAGTAAAGTTTCAACCTTAATTAGAAGCTGGTACAAGTCCCGCCTGGGCACATGGAAGACAAACCAGCTCATATAACACTGCTTTGTTTGCTATTTCTTGTTGTTCAGCAAAGATGGAAGTTCTTCTTCTTTATTTATTTATTTTTTTGGTTATATTCTGAATAAAGCCAGGTGCATATACACGTACATTATGATTGGATTAATTGATTGTGTGCGAATATAAATGGTACTCTCAGATTATTTTTTGTTTTTCAATCTGAATATATTTCAATCTGATCATGAAATTCTGTGCATGTAAACATAGCTAATGTTGCCTCATAAAAATATTGTGCTATAAAACAATTAATGATGATAATTATAGTGACATAGCAAAATGTTATAGGGGGATACAAATAAACGAATTAATTCAAAAATAGTCAAAAGTGAATAAATGCTACTGATAACACTACCAACACAATCCAAATGAAAAACAATTATTGGTATTTAGCAGCAATAACAAATCATATTCTCAATAACAAGATATTATGTAGTTTAGGTAAAAAGAAAGCCTACCACCTTTAAATTCTACAGTTTTATGTATTTTTGCATGGATCTAGGATAAGGGAATATACGTTGCCTTTTACATTTTTGTTGGTTTGGACTTCAACATTGTTGGTAGAAATGCTGGTTCATGTTTTGTACACTTCAGGTTACATTCTAAGAATTTTGCAACCTACTGACAGCCAAATCTATTATAAGTTAAAAACCCTACAACTGACAGATGGCATAATTGTTATTTCCCATGACTGCACCATCTTACCAGAAATAATTAGATGATTATAATTATTGAAGCATCTTAAACTTGCTACTGTCCAGGAGGCAGCAAGTACACTGTAACTGTTAGCTTGTCAGTTCACAAAACAGAAAAAAGAAAAAAGCAGAAAAAAGCAACCGTTTTAGCAAGTCTGCCAAAATATCAGCACTGGAGGATAGGCATAAAAACGTTCGTCAAACAATTAGAAAACGTAAAATCAGAGTAGATTAAGCGTTTACTCCTACATGTGAGTACAAGCGGAGCTGTTTCTGTCTCCTCGCTCGTTATTGCCTCTTAACTCTGTGTTTCAAATGGGGAAAAAAGTTAGTTTTGTTTCCACATATAGCTTCTTGTGCCATTTGTAGGCATTAGGCCGATTGTGCTGACGTGTGGGGAGACAGAACAGATAAATGAACTGATCTGTGTGTAGGCTAGTTTTATTTTTAGAAATGGTGATGCTTGGACATTGAAAATAATAGGAGGAGGATAACTGAGCAGTGCTCGTTGCAGCGGTCGGGGACAGTTAGACTTCTCCAGTTGGAGAGCCATATTTTTTGACAATGCGTAACAAATGTCCGGTGTGCCTTTCAGCACTTTTTCAGTGGTTTAACTTAGTAGCTCCTGTTTGATGCTTTATTGTTTGTAAACAATGTTTATCTAAGTTTTAATAGAGCCTAATAAATGATACCTTATAAGCAAACCCAATTGTGTGGTTGTGGTTGTTGACATTTTAGGAGCAACAGGAAATAACTGAATAAGACGGCATTGGAGTTGCCAGCATTGTGTAAAGGACTATTTCACAATTTATTTGATATATAGTGTATATAATGTGTATATAAATATATATATATATATATATATATATATATATATATATATATATATATATATATATATATATATATATATATATATAATTTTCATTAAAACATTCATTAGTGTGCCTGTGGACCACTGGACACATGCCATATCCATTTCCAAACAGTTTTGCAAAGCCCAGTCCATCCAAACAAACTCTGAATTGACCAGTTTCACAGAAGCCGAACACCCACACATGAAATGTACAAAGTCAAAAAGGCGGTGGTGCCACAACATGGAAACTACGGTGTGTGGGCGGCCAGGTGGAAGTTTCACAGAGCAGTGGAAGACCACCTTCTTTGCACCTGCCTCTCCTCCAACTTGAGACTTGTGGGCACGGACTGGACTGCGAGGATGTCTGCGTCATTACTCTAGTCCAGTGGTCACCAACCTTTTTGAAACTGAATGCTACTTCATTGGCGCTGTGATATATGACCTTTGAACTAGAAGAGTCAGAGTCTTTGTTATACGTAGATTTTGTCATTTTAAAATCTATATGAATGCACGTGTGAATAAATAGGAAGAGTACCAGAATAAAGTAAGGTTTGCTCGGTAAAATCCATCTCTGCTCTGGTGAGTTAAACAGACAGGAGGAACTGGCTTGTTCGCATTTGGAGTGAACATACCTTTAGAAAAGTAAGGCACCGTCTGTAAAGGAAACTCAGATAGGAAACGTTGAAAAACATCCCTAGAAGCTTAAACGTTGGCATATAACACAAGTCCACTTCAGGTGTCACCAAAGTGAAGGAGTAAGGAAGCCAAAACAGGGGGTGAGTTCAATTACTTAATTTTCTCAACTCCCACATGGAAAAGCAGAGAAACAAAATGCACCAAAAATATGCGTATTTGTAAATATTAACAACCTGCAGACTGGATGTGAGTGAAGCCCCTCCACCACAATGGAACATTTATGAAAACTGAAAACACCTGTGAAAACACCTTTAATACATAAAATGGGCCTTGGAATCATGACCACTCTATATTGAAAAAAAGCAGGAAAACTGCAATATATTTCTGGTCTTGTCAAACCTTACAGATTCTTTATAAGATCATTTGTAAATTGTAAAATTTTTTATTTGCCAAAACCCCCCCAAAAATATTTTTAGCTTTCTCAAGTGTTGCTAAAATTTTGTGGCATTCGCATAAACCCATTATTGTGCATTGTCCCATCTCCTGAACTGAATGTATTGATATTCCTGTGATGAATACATAAAAATGTTTGAATTATATTAACTATTATAAAAAGTATTTATTTAATTGCATTGTGACCACCCCTCAGCTTGGCTCACTGTTTGTAGCAGGTGATGTGATACCAAGAACCAATTAAGCATTGTTACACCATGCTCTGGGTATATACTCAATTCTGATTGGCTGCAGGGTGTCCATTAAAAAGTGTAAAAGGACACTTATAAAAAAAGGTCAAATAGCCTGATTGTTCTAAATTATTGCACTGGCAAAGACGTTAGCGGGTAACGGCTAGACAAATGACATTAGTTACTGGTAACGCGTCACAACGAGAGATATTAAATAGTTCTCTCAGCCACAGCTTGTGAAAATCTTATTATTTTAATGGTCAAAAAAAGAACACTATTAATAATTTATTTAAATTTTATTTCCTACGTAAGTGACCATAGTATAGGCGGGATAATGCCCTTCGAGGTGTCCATAGTCAGAAATTAATGGACTTCACGTAAGCAACCGTCTGACGCGAATCAGAGGGCGGTTCACACCTAAGTGTCGTCCATAAGTTTCTGAAATTGAAACCTCGTCGGGCATTATCCCTTACTTGTCATATTTGATAGTGAAAGGTATCATGCTGATAATTTAAGATGTTTTTTTCTATGCCCCTGCCAATAAGTTATCCAGTACAGCCACTGTTTGTCTGCAAGAACAGATGCAAAAAAAAAAACCCCACAATCTTGTAATATTTGAACGTGAACATGTTCTGTTGCAACTGTAAAGAGTCAATATTGGTAAATCTGTTTGCCGTTAGACCTACAGCCAAATGATGCGTCTGACTCTGATAACCCTTCAGCACATATTCTGCTGTCAGAGAACAAATTGGTTTCTTTCTTTATTTTTCACATAACCAGTGCAGTAGCTGTTCAATAAGTGTTAAAACCACATTCCTCTCCAAAAATAACCTAAAAATGGCTTTTTTTTCTGCAGTAGAATGCAATTTTGCATGGAGGTTGTATCTGGGATGTAGCGAAATTCGTAAATAGATCAGATCTGTAATTAAAATACTATGTTATCACACCGGAATTCAATCTGATTTTAATGAATAACTTGTTTTTCCCCCCACTGACACATTAGTTGCTGTTTTCATAACGCTTTTGCAGCATTTCAACCACCACCCTAGTGAATGTGTGTCTGTCAGCATGATCTCAGCACCCACAGGGAACAGTGTGAGTCTGTGGAGGAAGCACAGTGTTGATGCCAGCCTGGCACATTTTAATAATGTTTGCTTAGTTTGTGGTGAAAACGTATGCTTATTGTATATACCAGTATGGTAAGGGGAACTACGGTACTGTTTCGCACGTAGTGGATCTAACTGGGTGGAAGGGGACCATTTTGTTCCAGTAATAATACTTCCCAAAATAACAGATGGTTATGTAAAGTTGCATACGAGTCATGAAGCATTATGTTTAATATGTGGATTTAAAGTTGTTTGGTTTTTAACAAATGGAAAAGACATATTTGACAGTGGTGTCAAAATAGATCTTTAAATTTTGATTTTTACAATATGTAACTTTCCATTAGAAGGCATTCTGAGGCAGTGAAATGAGTTGTGAAGCCTGCAGTCTTCTCCCTGTGTCAGTCTCAGATAATTTAGCATGACGTCTGAGGCTTGAGTAAAAAAAGTACACCATTTTCACAAAACACAGCAACACAGATGATATTCAACAACATTAGGGATGAAAAAACTAACAAAAGGCCTTGTAACATTCACTAATTGTCTATTTCCAGCAGACAGGTTGCCAGTCCATCAAAGAGCACCATCATAACTTTACATAGAAATACAACGTAGATTTAAGAATCCCATTTAAAAAGGCAAAAAGACATTCCACTAAGCACAAAAAAATAGAAAACAAGTGTGGAAAGCAGAAACAGACATGTGAAACAAAGGCATTTTTTTTAGAAAACTCTTTAAGCTGCACAATAACACAAAAAGCATAAAAACTCAGCTAAATCTTTTCATGACTTTTTAAAAAACTAGAAAGACAAAACAAAAACAGTAGCAAGTCTTTACAGAACACATTTTTCATGGGAACGAAATTTCCACAAACAAATTACACAAAAATAGGGGGTGTCTCCCCATTCATTCATCCGTCTCCCCATTTCGTATCTTTCCAGTTTGGCCTTTTTATACCAGACAATACCCGGTAAGAAATGCAGCCATCTGCCATAGGCCATTTTTAACATATTCATACCTACCCACAACATTTGATGATATAAAGTAATTTTCTATAATCTAATCATCGTTTGAGCAATATGTGTATATGATTCCAATATATCATATTTATCGGCAAGAGGACTATCAAAGTTATTTAGATTCAAGAAGAGCTCATAAGTATAATATTCAGTGAGTCAACAAGTTTAACTAGTGATTACAGCCATAATCAAAGGAACTGGGCATGATGTGAAAACCTTTAAAAACTAGAAAAATTTGCATTTCCTGCGAAAATGCACTGTGAATGCAGATAGCTGAATGATTAAGCAAAAGATGCACAAGATCTTTGAAGAAGAGAAAAAATAGCTGAAAAGCATTGAAGAAGTTGAAAAAGTTGAAGAAGTTGAAAAAGTTGAAGAATTTGAAAGAGTTGAAGAATTTAAACATGAAAGAACAATAGCTGAATGATTAGAAGAAGAAAAAACTGAGGGAAAGGCACCAAACATTTCCTAACTCATTCTAAACACTGAATCGTTTAACAAAGCATAAGTAGAATTTCAAACTTGAATATACTGTAGCCATATGTGGGCCTGCATTTCTCGTGAGTATAAGGGGTTTCGCCCCCATTGAAAAGCATTGGATGTTTGACACCTCCTAACTTGGAGATGCTTTACGTGACGAGGCCCAAACTTATTTTGGAGCATTCTGTATAAAGGAGGTACAGACTCTGTAAAGCAGAAGTTTGTCAGAGCTTCCTAGAGCTACTTCCAATTAGCAACATGCTAACCATTAGCCGCTAACATGGTTGTGCTCAGGATCACCGGGTGATTGTACTCTGTCAGTTTGGTCCAAATCCTGTACTGGGAAGTGCCTCAAATAGGGGTGCCAATACTTAATGTCGGCAAACGTCACCAAAGTTCATGGGTCAGATTGGCCTCCTTTAGCAACTCAGCCTCACCACATCTGGGCCCAGAACTCAATATTTGACCAAAATGGTCAGTAGCGCCATTTCCCACAGTTGGGTGGTGCTGTATTGGCCAATTGGGTCGTGTCTGGGCATCATGCCAGGTCCTGTTGAAGCAAAGGCCCAATAGGAAAGCATGTCAAATCCAAAATGGGATAGAAAAATGACACATAGCTGAAAGTCACTTGAAAATTTTAAAATGTCAAGAGGAAGTGACTGAGCGAATTTCAGATTCCTACATTAATCACAGCAACTGCGGTGAGCGTCGAAAGTTGCCATTATATCTCAATTGATCCTCTCCCTCTGGCCCTCAGAGTTCCGTCGTCATGGTAACTCACTGACACACCTGCAGCGGCCAGTCTACCAAAGTGCAGAGACTTTGCTCACAATAAGTCCCATTGGATTATAATGGAGAACTTTGCCCCGAACAACGCTTCATATCTCCTGATCCCTAAATGGTAGAGACGTAATTTTTTCTGCGTTTAGTTCGTAACGGATAGGAGAAGAAGAAAAGCTATCGGTTTTTGCTGGAAAAAGTTTAATAAAGGCGTAAAAAATTATGATCTAAAGGGTTTTTTTAAGGAATTTGCAAAATCCTCTAAAAACAGTCCCGAACAAATCGCTCTAGCTGAAAAAGTATAAGAGATATCAAATTAATTATTTCACTGTGAGTATCAGCAGGCTTTTGAGGACTATGTTGCTCATTTTTCTGTTTTTACAAAAATCGGTGTAGGCACAGCGACGATGTAAAAAAGTGGATCATGTGGAACAATGCAGCTCTAAAGCATTTTCAGGATTTTGCACATTCGCTACTCCCGAACAAATTGTTCCTGCGAAAAAACCGTAACAGTTATCCACAAAATTCCTTTTTTGTGAGTGCCAGAAGGGTTGGGACATTCATATGTGAAAGTCTCATGCCTGTACATCAAACGGTTTAGGAGTAGCGATGATGTGAAAACGTGTGATGTTTTGGATTTTCAGACGTCATTTTTCAAAACCGCTCCATAGGAAATGAATGGGGGAGGTTTCGGGTTTGTGTCGCTCTGAGGTGATTTGCGAAAAATCTATAAATGCTACACCAATGAGGGTTACATTTCCTGATTCCAGACAAAAATTCCTACGTTTTGATGTATAATTTATGTGGATAGGTTGAAAATTGAGCGAGTGAGAAGAAGTTGTTCGGAGATGAAGAATTTATTGAATTTCTAGAGTGCGCACTCTATAACTGCCTCCTTGACAACCATAGCAACGCATGTTATTTGCTGAATTTCTTGAAAAGCCAAGATTATTTTAAGGAGGTACTATATGAAAATGGTAAAAGATATGAAAAAGCTGAAATAGACCATAATAGCTGAAAGATATCACTACATTTTAAAAGTTGAATGGCGTTTCTAGCTGAAAGTAGGCTGAAGCAGTAAGCTGTCAAAAAGCAGCTGAAATGAGCGGAATTTTAGTGAATTACATTCATTTCCTATGGGAGAAAAAAAGCTGAAAATTTGCAGAAAAAGCTGAATATTTTAAAAAGTTGAAGAGTTAAAAGTACAAAAAGACATAGCCATCGATTCCAGAAGAAGCTGAATAGTTTAAAAGTTGAATGGTTGAAATCGGAGAAAAATTGTAGGAGGAGAAGCGAATCAAACTTTAAACAGTAAAAACGCATTTGGAAGAATAACCCATAAGAATAAGAAGAATAAAGAATAAAGAGAAACAGGATCTCAAGAACTGTGAATGCCTACTGCATTCACAGTAAATATACTGTTGCCATATGTGGGCCTGCATTTTTAGAGAGTATAAGGGGTTTCGCCCCCATTGAAAAGCATTGGATGTTTGACACCTCCTAACTTGGAGATGCTTTACGTGATGAGGCCCAAACTTATTGTGGAGCATTCTGTATAAAGGAGGGACAGACTCTGTAAAGCAGAAGTTTGTCCGAGCTTCCTAGAGCTACTTCCAATTAGCAACATGCTAACTGTTAGCCGCTAACATGGTTGCGTTCAGTATCACCGGGTGATTGTACTCTGTCAGTTTGGTCCAAATCCTGTACTGGGAAATGCCTCAAATAGGGGTGCCAATACTTAATGTCACCAAATGTCACCAAAGTTCATGGGTCAGATTGGCCTCCTTTAGCAACTCAGCCTCACCACATCTGGGCCCAGAACTCAACATTTGACCAAAATGGTCAGTAGCGCCATTTCCCACAGGTGGGTGGTGCTGTATTGGCCAATTGGGTCGTGTCTGGGCATCATGCCAGGTCCTGTTGGAAGCAAAGGCCCAATAGGAAAGCATGTAAAATCCAAAATGGGACAGAAAAGTGACACATAGCTGAAAGTCACTTGAAAATTTTTAAATGTCAAGAGGAAGTGACTGTGCGAATTTCAGATTCCTACATTAATCACAGCAACTGCGGTGAGCGTCGAAAGTTGCCATTCTATCTCAATTGATCCTCTCCCTCTGGCCCTCAGAGTTCCATCGTCATGGAAACTCACTGACACACCTGCAGCTGCCAGTCTGCCAAAGTGCAGAGACTTTGCTCACAATAAGTCCCATTGGATTATAATGGAGAACTTTGCCCCGAACAACGCTTCATATCTCCTGATCCCTAAATGGTAGAGACGTAATTTTTTCTGCGTTTAGTTCGTAACGGATAGGGGAAGAAGAAAAGCTATCGGTTTTTGCTGGAAAAAGTTTAATAAAGGCGTAAAAAATTATGATCTAAAGGGGTTTTTTAAGGAATTTGCAAAATCCTCTAAAAACAGTCCCGAACAAATCGCTCTAGCTGAAAAAGTATAAGAGATATCAAAACAATTATTTCACTGTGAGTATCAGCAGGCTTTTGAGGACTATGTTGCTCATTTTTATGTTTGTACAAAAATCGGTGTAGGCACAGCGACGATGTAAAAAAGTGGATCATGTGGAACAATGCAGCTCTAAAGCATTTTCAGGATTTTGCACATTCGCTACTCCCGAACAAATTGTTCCTGCAGAAAAACCGTAACAGTTATCCACAAAATTCCTTTTTTGTGAGTGCCAGAAGGGTTGGGACATTCATATGTGAAAGTCTCATGCCTGTACATCAAACGGTTTAGGAGTAGCGACGATGTGAAAACGTGTGATGTTTTGGATTTTCAGACGTCATTTTTCAAAACCGCTCCATAGGAAATGAATGGGGGAGGTTTCGGGTTTGTGTCGCTCTGAGGTGATTTGCGAAAAATCTATAAATGCTACACCAATGAGGGTTACATTTCCTGATTCCAGACAAAAATTCCTACGTTTTGATGTATAATTTATGTGGATAGGTTGAAAATTGAGCGAGTGAGGAGAAGTTGTTCGAAGAAGAAGAATTTGTTGAATTTCTAGAGTGCGCACTCAATAACTGCCTCCTTGACAACCATAGCAACGCATGTTATTTGCTGAATTTCTTGAAAAGACAAAATTATTTTAAGGAGGTACTAAATGAAAATGGTAAAAGGTATGAAAAAGCTGAAATATACCATAATAGCTGAAAGATATCACTACATTTTAAAAGTTGAATGACGTTTCTAGCTGAAAGTAGGCTGAAGCAGTAAGCTGTCAAAAAGCAGCTGAAATGAGCGGAATTTTAGTGAATTACATTCATTTCCTATGGGAGAAAAAAAGCTGAAAATTTGCAGAAAAAGCTGAATATTTTAAAAAGTTGAAGAGTTAAAAGTACAAAAAGACATAGCCATCCATTCCAGAAGAAGCTGAATAGTTTAAAAGTTGAATGGTTGAAATCGGAGAAAAATTGTAGGAGGAGAAGCGAATCAAACTTTAAACAGTAAAAACGCATTAGGAAGAATAAACACTAAGAAGAAGAATAAAGAATAAAGAGAAACAGGATCTCAAGAACTGTGAATGCCTACTGCATTCACAGTAATAACACACATTTAAATTATAAAAGAGGTTTCATTATTAACCTTCATCCAAACATGTAACTAATAAGGTAAATAACCTGATACTCAATGTTTACGCACATGAGTATAATATGATTTGTGTACAGGTGTGAACTGGTGAAGGGAACGACTGACTCAAAGCTAAGAATAAAACATAATACACATAGAATAAGTACTGTAAAAACACCATGCAGCTTAGTTTTTAAATAAAAATCAAGAACAAAACATTCTATTTTACATTAGTCAGACTTGTTTTCAGAATGTTATTGTCTTCTATTAGATGTACTTGTTTTTCTTTTTTTTATCTGTCTTATTCGTGTGTTTGGTCTTCCTCAAGAATGGATGCCACCCTGACTAACTCTGACACACCTTCAGTAATTAGCTGTAGCTAACCTTTTTTACCTGACATGCAGACCTCTTCACAACTATGCTGACATTAGAAGAAATTATTATACTACATCATGAAAAAATGATAAGGATTCACGAATGTGTTTGGGTTGTACAGTTCTTCGCTTTTCAACATTTTAGCATGACATTTGTCAGATAAACTCCAATTGTGTAACACTTATTTGTAACAATGGTTGGATGGTAAGCAAAGAAAAGATTTTTCTTTTGCTTTCCACCCAACTAAATCCCGTATTAGAGGGCTGCTGTTAGATTACAGTCATTTATCTTTCCTATGTGAATATGGCATTGTGAGTAATGGTACTTTCACGCTTTTCAGCTCCCCTGATTACTTTGGCCCCAACTTCTCCTCCCACATGCCTTTTTATTCCGGTGACATATTCTTTCAAATGTTTTTCAGACAACTTTGACAAAGTCAGGTGAAACGCACAGAGGATTTTTCAGTCGACATGCCGCATGCCGCTTGCCTGGATAAATAAAGATTTTGGAAGCGACACAATGTTAGAACAACAAGAAAAGAAGTGTTGTGACGTCATTAGTTTCGCATTGCTGAAAAAATGGTCAGGAGGATTTTGTGGAAAAGGTACATGTGAACTTAGTCAGAACGCGTATTTAACCTGTCATACTTGGTTTTCTGCTATATGTTCCCAAGTTTGTTGAATAAAATTACTGCCGAAAATATCACGCAAACTCTGAGTGCAATCCTAAAGATCTTTTTAGTTAGTTCTGTCTGTGATGACAGACAGAAACACAACAAAAAAAACCTCTTGTATGAGCAAACATGAAGACATTTGCTTCAAAGTGCACCGTTACTACCATTATGCTATGCATTTAAAGCATGGCAGAGGCCATGGCAGCCTTCTTATCTGGCTAATGGAGATGGTCAGTGTAAACTGGTGTGCTCATTCAGAGTAAAGTTTGATTCGTGGTACTGATATCTTTTAAAGCTGTCCTTGAGTTCACCTTTCTCTGTCCACTACAACAGGCTTAAATCAAAGGCAACCGGACCAAATCTGCTCAGTTTTTGTGAATACGTTTTGACATCTATCCCTGAGTCTTTGTCAGTTCTGGAGGCTTACAGTCAGAGACTTGTCAACTGTGAGTCTCCAGAATCGACAAAGACTCCTGGATAGGTGTGGAAACATATTCACAAAAACTGATGGAAAATCTGGCTGCCTTCGATTTAAGCCTGTTGCCATGGCTCAGATGATGGAGAATCTGCACAGGCATCTTTCTTTGTCTTCTTTGCCTTGGTGACCATTTTTTTCTCTCTCTCACACACACACACACACACACACACACACACACACACACACACACACACACACACACACACACACACACACACACACACACACACACACACACACAAACTCCACCACCTGGTCAATATTTTGGAATCTGTTGTTTCCAAGATCCATATTACTTTCTAAGCCCACCAGAGCTGGGTCTGAAGAGCCACTGATTAAATTTTAATGGGTACTTCTGAAAGAAGCTGTCCCTCTGTTGTTTGAAGAATTATTATCAACACTTGCATATGGGAAGAGAGACACACATTGTGGAAGAACCATTCTCATTAGAGATGGCTCTTCAAGAAAAGCGTCAGTGAAAGGATGAAGCACAGACACAGACCAAAGACACTCAGAAACACTGCTGGCTTTTCTTTTTGCTTCTTTGTGCAGCTTGGATTGATCAAAGGGTTCTTCTTCAGGGTGGGTATGACTGACTTTGCTAACTTGAACTAATAAGTCTCTAACAACCTTAGCAGAAAGTAAGAATTCAGATGCCTTTAACATTCTCTGCTGATTAGGAAAGGAGTGTCGTTGGGATCATTAGGAAGCCCCTTCCATGCATCAGATACAGAGCTGGCCTGATAAATCTTTGTTGTAGATTGCTGGCATGTGTCAGAGTACAAAGGTTGATTGTGAAGTTGAAGTCAAACTTTATGCCTCAGAGCCAGGAACCGAGGTAGTCACAGAATTCAAATGGCATGACTGACGATAGTGGGATGCACTTAGTCTGTTCCTAATGACACTGATATTAACCAACTACCAACTTCTGCATCCACAACACACACAAAACCCAACCAGACGTTAGGATCAGCTCATGTCCATGCTTGGGCTTTACAACAATTATACCTAATTTATTATTAATTTAAATTGTTCTATGAGACTCTTATTAAAAAAAAAGGTTAGGCCAGGTGCTGATGAGACATTTACATCCACTCATCAGGGGCATGAATATCATACTAATTTGTGGATTTTAAATACTTTTTTTGAACTGTTATTTTTTTCAGTATGGAATGATTACACAACATATACTTTTAAAGATTTATAAAAATTAGAAGTGGATGCACAAGTTTGAATTTGTTGTAAAAATTTTTCCCAAATGAAATTAAAGTCCAATCAGACATGGAGTCAAGGACTGTTCTGCCGAGACAATCCAGTTCAGTCCAACTTTATTTACAAAGCACTTAATACAAACATAGAGGCCAAAGTGCTGGAAAGATAAAAGCAAAATATAGATAACACCAGCCTATAAAATTCAAAATGAATATAATAAGAATACATAAAAAATACATGAACGTAAAGCTGACATAAAACAACATAGGCTCAACATAAAACCAGTATTAAAAGTATTAAAAGCCAATGAGAAAATATGTTTTTTAAAGATATTTTTAAAATGGCCAGACAGGATGACTGACTGACATACAGAAGCAGATCATTCCAGAGTTTCGTACCAGCTACAGAGAAGACCCGGTCCCCTGCGAACTTGCGATTGGTTCTCAGTACAGACTGGAGCAAAAATTCAGCTGACCTAAGAGAACAGGGTGACACTTAGACTTATTGTGATGATAGTGAAATTGCTAAGATGAACACTCAAAATGCAGGAGACTTCAGGCCAGCTGTATAAGTGGTAACTTGTTTAACCACGGAAGAAACAACTTTTTTTATTTAGATATTGCTACTTATTTTGTCTTGTGTACCCATTGTTTGGGATCATTGTCTGGTCAAAACACCTAAATTTGTCCAATAATAAGCTGTTTGACCCAACATGTTACCTTTAGAAAAAAAGAAATTGGTTATAATTTTCTGAAACATCCATGCTTCCATCCCAGATCATGCCACACAGTGAGATGAATAATGAAAACGGAGGACTGCCTCGAAATGCTTCAACTTGACTTCAAATCAACAGTTAGCTTGTTAAAGCTTGGACACAACTGGGTGCTCCAGCAGGATAATGATCCTATACACATCAAAACGGGGTTCGGAATTGAAGAAACAGGCCGACATTGAGCTTCTGGAATGGCCATCATCTCTACCATGAAACATAAACGATGGACTATTGTAAGACACAGCTCATTTAAACCAAACAGTTTAAATGAGCTGTTTCAGTTCGGCCAAGAGTAGTGGAATATTCAGACACAGTTATGCCAGGACCGCTTTGATGGCTACAAAAACATTTCTTTCCGAAGAATTTGCTAAGGGACACTTCTCTAAATATTAGTAAATGACAAGGGCTCCATCATATGAAGAAAACATGATCTGTTATTATCATTCTCCTTTTCAACGTGACAATGATATTGATAATGATTAATCCAACATTTTCCCCACAACTTTCTTTCTTCTCCATCATCATGATGTCTCCACCAGACTTTATCAGCTTAAGGATGTTGGCCTCTAAAACCTATTCAAGTGGTGGGCATGACGCACGGTCCATTATCTATCTATCTATCTATCTATCTATCTATCTATCTATCTATCTATCTATCTATCTATCTATCTATCTATCTATCTATCTATCTATCTATCTATCTATCTATATATATATATATATATATATATATATATATATATATATTTGGGAAGCATGTAGCCCATATATTTGAGCCAGAAGGTCTAATTTTGACACTCCATGTATGAAAGAACATTGCCAATAAATTCAAGCTTCGCACCCATTTCTTCTGTGAAGATGTCTGTTATAAAATCAGTTCACCCTGAAAAATTGAAGGGCTAAAATAGATAATTTAAGAAAAGGTTTCATGACTGTTCAAACTGGAAAGCAATTAAGAACTAAATACAGAAGAAATAGTTCAATTAATACTCAAATAAGACTAAGGATGGGCTTCATAGGGTTGTGAAAATACAGTCAAATATAGTGGTATGACAATTACCAGAAATGCACATTAACACTGAAATTCAAGTTTATAAGTCCAAGCTAAAGATCATAAAAGATAAATATGAATTACAGATATTTAAATAAACGTGCACACTCTTTGGGACTCTTTTGCTCTATTTTGGTATTTATCTTCTGCTCCCTGGTTCCGTCTGTGGTCTATCAGCCATTTCTCCAACTTTTCAGTCCAACCTCAGTTACTTACCTTCCCTCACCGCTGCACCCATTTTCTAATCAATCACCTGCTTCTTGTTCAGTAGTCAACTCTCCAGTGTATGTCCTGCAGATTGCCCTTGGCCTGATCATCCTGTTATTCCCACCAGTCGGGTTCCATGTAGTGCTCTTATGATGTATTATTTTGGATTCTCCCCTGGACAGTAGTTTTTGTATGTTTTTGAATTTTTCTTTTTCAAGTAACACTGTTTGTTTGAACCTACCTGCCTCCTCCCTGTACTCAGGTTCAGTTCTACACCATTACATGAATAAATAAATAAATACAATACAAATACAAAAGTACAATAAAAATACAAGCATAATAAACAAAAAAGATTAAAAATAAAATGTTGATAATGATTACTTTTCTTGTTCATTTTGTTTGAAAGTCTCGTTCAAACCTTATTTTTATATATTATGTATAAATAGTCTTATTTCCTTTCAGGGTATTTACGTTTTCTGCATGACTGAATGTCTTTTGTGGTTTTGGTACATACAGATAAAGGGGAATGCAGCAGATGAGCACCCTATGGTCTCAGCATGTGGCAGCATGGATTAAATATATCACTCTGTTTACTTAAGATAGTGTAAAAGGATCAAAGTCTCTTACCAGCTGCAGCTTAAAGCACAGTTGCCAAGAGTTCTATAATCCTGCTGTTTTCACTCTTTCCATGTGACCACTTGAAGTTGTTTCATTCAAGTACTGAATCTATTTAAGTTTCATGTTGCAAGGGCTGTGGTATTCGCTGTTATTTAGGTTTGTATTGTTACATTACCCTTTCTTGGATCCCTAGACCCATTTCTGAGCTAGAAATTAAATCTTACCACTTCCTCCGGATTAAATTGAAAAAACATGAGAGATAGCTTGAACTTCTATCCTGCGCTGCTGCCTTTAGGTGCAGGAGATTTATCTACTACTCTACCCTCTGGTCTGTAACTAATCCCTGAGATATCCTCTCATCTTTTCTTTCTCAATGCAGTTACATTCAGGTCCTTTTTTTCTGAACTCTTTCTTTTTTACTCCTTCACTTCCTCCCCAAGCTCTCATCTAGCCCCGTTTACACAAAAATACCCCAAGATGCACTCACACACTCACACACAGACACACGCATGCAGGCACGCACGCACGCACGCACACACACACACACACACACACACACACACACACACACACACACACACACACACACACACACACACACACACACACACCCTTGTTTAATGTACATAGTGAGGACCGTGCATTGACTGACATAGCTTTCCATTCATTTTCAAGTTTTTCTATGGCCAAACCCTGACTCTAACCTAAACCAAATTGACACCTTAGTCCTAAACCCAACCCCTAGCGTAGAAAAAAATGAGGATTGAAAAAAAGGTCCTCACTTTACATCGAAGTCCTCACTTTACTAGTGAAATGGCTAAAAATAAAATTGTCACTCAGCTGCAAGTATAAAAACACACACACACACATCCTTGTTTTAAATACTTACTGAAGATCGTGCCTTGACTTCCATTCATTTTCAATCCTTTCTATGACCTTACGCTGACCCTAACCCTAATCCTAAACCTAACCATTACCACTACAAACCCAATCTTAACCTAAATCTAACCCCTATCCCAGAAAGAAAATGAGGACAAAAAAGATCCTTACATTACATGAAAGTCCTCACTTTACTAGTAAAATGGGCTTAAAAAAATTCTCACTCAGCTGCAAGTACACACACACACACACACACACACACACACACACACACACACACACACACACACACTGCACTGCGCTGCTCATTTGCCCTGTGTTTTGCGCACCACTTCATGTATGTGAAAGGAGCTCCCTTTCTCCCAGTATATGGAGCTGACAATGCATTCTCTCTGGCGCACTGTGCTCGTAAAGCCCAATGGCTTAACACCATTGGCTGCCACTGCAGTTCATCTTTGATGTCAGGTGATATTCTCCCTGTCGTTCCATCAGTCTGCAGCAAGACAAAAATATATGAACCCGGGTCCACATAAACACAGCCATGAACACACAGCGGTGAGTGGTAGCAGGTTGCCGTGGGCTGTTTCTGAAATGACTGGCTAACCACCAAGAGTTACATGCACTGGTTGAACTCGATCAGTCAATAGTCCATCACCCCTGGTTCTCTCTGTCATGGAGGTTTGGATGTAGCCTCTGGCTGTCTGGGTAAATCTGTGTGTTTGTGATTCTAGAAGCATAAAAACAGGTATAAAGAGACAGAGACATAAACAGGGAGATGGAGTGAAGGAAAACACTAAAATATTTAACCACAGATTAGGAAAATTGTTATCCAATAATGGAATCATCATTTTAGTCCTAATGCCTTATTACAAGCTGTGTAATTATCTTTAAGACCGCAATGATCTGGGTTAAAGTGAAGCCGAATCATTTATGGGGTTAAATCCGATGAAGAGATTCCCTTTCATTCTTATTACAGTGTTAAAAAAAGACTAATCACTATTTGTTCCCCATTGCCTTTCTTGCTGAAGGCACGGCCATGCCAACACCAAGGCTGACCCTATAATCTGTACACTAAACCCGGGTTGTTTGATTACTACACACACTTCATTATTTGTGCTCTCTTGTCTTGAATAATATCTGCCATTGTTACTTATTTAGCCATGGCTAAAAATTGTATTAACAGAAGCAGGTACCTCTAAATAGGATGGGATATCATTGAAAAGGGATGTTTTCAGCATACAGAGTTCAGTTTCTCAGAGGATGACAATATCACAGACCCATTGAAAGGGTTTTTCATAGAGAGAGTTCAACCTACTGGAAATAAATAATAATAATAATAATAATAATAATAATAATAATAATAATAATAATAATAATAATAATAATAATAGTAATAATCTTTAATGTCATTGAAATATACATTCCAATGAAAATTGAACTCTGCTTTTAGCCTGTTCCATTGCTGTTTAAGCCCAAAATTGCCTGATTTCGGGCCACGCAGAGCCATACCTATTTGATCATGCTTTAAAAGTAGGTCAGAAACTGTAAAATGTTTACCTCTAGAGAGGAGGCTTCAGTGTTTATAAAATAAGTTTTCACAAAGACTTTTGGTTTTACGGCACTTTAAACACAAGATGCCATTTAACTATCAAACATTGCTGGCTCTCTCAGAAAAATGCTTTGCTGTACAGAAATGCAGCAAAGCATTTCAAGATCATTATCATTGGAAACTAGAGAGTTCAACCTTTTAAATAAGATACATCATGTATTTGTCCCAGGTGTCCCTGTGAAGTAACATTCCCGCGTAACAGAGCTTAAAAAACTGCCAGTTACTGCTGCTTTGCGTACAGGGACGCACAGGGACTTTTCCATGGGACTTTCCCAAGGCAGCAGCTGTGAGTAATTAAAAATTTAACTTTCTGTAGTGCTGTTTTTTTCCCCCTCTCTCAATGTCTATCACCATAGCAATGCAGAGGAGGAGATTGGCAGTTTTAAGCTTTGTATGAACATATGAGTTATAATTTACGAGTTTTCTCTTAATTTATGCTGTGCACTAGGACTGGGCAATATGGCCTAAAATCAATATTGCGATATATTGAGCATATCGAGCATCTCAATAACGATAAATTGATGATTACCGTCGCTACCACTTCAACATTTTAAATTTCCATTTTCACTAGCTTATAGTCTCTTTCACTTCTTGTTTCAGACTGGATGGGGTGGAGTCATGTGACTGTAGACTGTACACGTAGGGCAGTATCTTAAAGGGATATGATCATAGCCTACATTTACCTTTAAAATCGACTTTTCTTTTCATTTTTTTAAATACCAAAAATACCGACATGGGCACAGTGGTACATGTTGATGAAATACAGGGCAAATCTTATTACCAAAGGCTTTATCATGTTCAGAAGGAGTCCTACAATTGTAATCAGCACATTAATTTCACCAGGTTTCCTTTCATCAAGTAAAACACACATTTGGCACAATTTTGGCATAATAGGATATACACAGGTCCACCTGGCACACTGCCTACTAAAACCTTTGTGAAACAAATATGCTTCAGCTGATTCAGGCCAGAATTGCTGCAGTTATAGTGAAGATGTGCATATGCAAAATCTGAAGCTTGTCCTATATTTTCAAAGGGGGTTTAATGTAGTTTTGCAGTATTTATTTTGAAAAATATTTAGATGAAGCTCAGAAAATCAGAATTTTTCCTTGTTTAATCACCTATAAATCAGACATAGTAATTTGAAAACAATGCAATCCAGACATTGAACTTTGACAAACTTCTTAATCCAAAAAAAGGCTTTAAGAGTAACTTTGGTGTTTTCTCAGATTTTATTTTTTCCAAAAATATTTTTTTCCCCAAATTTTATTTTTTCAAATTTCTCTTTTTTTCAGATTGGGTTTTATGAATTGGATTCTCTTCAAATTGGGTTTTACAGATCACATTCTCTTCACTTCTGAGGGTCGGCTTTCCTCTGGAGGGAGGAGCAAAGATGCATCTCAATTGGTCTGCATAGACATTAGCAAAAACAATTTTATTGGTGATGTCAAGAGCGAGAAGTGAGAATGTGATCTGTAAAATGCAATTTCAAAAGAATCCAATTTTTAAAACTCAATCTAAAAAGCGATATTTTAAAAAATTGGTGAAAAAATAAAGTTAGAAAATGTAAATTCTGAAAAAAAAATATTTTCTTCTTCTAGAAAATAGTTCTGAGAAAACACCAAAGTTACTCTCAAAACCTTGGTAGAAAGCATGGCACTCCCTCACCACTTCCAAATTGAGTTGGGTGGGGGTCTTAATCCTGGACCCTAGTTCAAACTAGGCACTTGCAGCCTTCACAGGGGACAAGCATGCTGCTCTAAAGCTACTAGGCAAACTCTCCCCTCATTACTGTGTATCACTGTCCATGTAATGCAGTGTTTCTTTTATCCTCGGCGCTTTCCGTAGTTTTAAGAGCGCTAGAGACTGTAGCAAAACAGACCTATTTTAGAGTTTGGGCTCTAAAATAAGGGACAAAACAGCGGTTATTAAGAGACCTGCCTTCACTAGACACTTTGTATCCTGCTGAACTATCCCTCCGCCATAGGAGCCGACGGTAGTAAAGGCAGACAGAGCAACTCTGCACGTATTTTCTGCAGTTTACAGCTGCAATAACCGGTGATAACTGCTAAAAGTAGATTACATGGTGCAGATCACCATTTTGAGCAGACATTGGTTCTGAAGATGAGTTTTTAACATGCTGATAACATTGCAGAAACCCAACCCATAAACCGTACTTTTATGCTTATTAATTTGTTTTCTCTGTATTTGACAAACTAAGGCTGAATTACGTTGCCAAACGAAGGACCTGGAGTTACTAAACAGTTGCTAAACAGTCTCTTTCAGGGTATTAAGCTCCTGCCCAGTTGCAAGCAAAGTGCAAGACTGGAATGACCTGGAAATTTGAAACCTTTTTCCAGGCTTAAACTGTATGAATATGGATATAAACAGCATGCAAAAATATTGTTGTTGGTGTGAAAGCTCAGAATTAGATGCGTGTGAGAGAGAGAGTGAAAAAACGAACAATAAAACTTATGACTTCATTGAAATGTAAAATTTTTATTAATTTATATGTATAGGGCTAATACCATGTCTATCTTTGTTTAAGAGGCAAAAAAATATATCGGTTTAAATATATATAAACATCAGGGCATCATGATTAATCGATTCAAATTAAATTTTTTAATCGTTTGACAGCCCTAATATATATATACATGTCTTGTGTCCTTCACATTTGTTAATCTAATTTTTTGTTGTCTGTTTTTAAAGAGTATTAATACATTTTCTGCTTGAAGCGGTTAAAGTAAACTAATACCCACTCCTGAGTCCAGACAGTAGATGGCACAAGTTTAAAAACAATAGTCTAACCTACTGGATCTAGCTATTTACCTGAAAGAGCAGCTGCCAGCTAGCCAAGTAATGAATGAGAACGTGTGGCAGCATGAACGTCAACAAAGTATTTTGTCATATTTTGGCCCAAAAAATCAACACAAAAGGTCAAGAGTAGATGACGGGACAAACAGTTAGATAAACAGCCACAGGACGAACTTTGGTGGATGATGAAGATTTGCAGGCAGCGTCACAAGACAAGAAGCAGCAGCAGCAGCCGATTTCTCCACCCTCCCAACCAGGACAGGTCGGAGGCTGTCTCGAGCCAGACAGCATGCAGGCCACATAACCTTGATGTTATCTTCATTTATAAAACACTTGAAATGATCCCCCCCCCCCCTCTGTTTTTTTTTGCAAATCACACACTGGGTATGGAGGTGATCAACCTGTGTCACTGCTGAGGTGTAATGAAAGCAAAGAGTTCTTTGATAGAGGCCTTCAGGTTATCTGCCTTGCTTGGTCTGGTGTTTCTCATCTTCCTCATGACAATACTCCATACATTTTCTATGGAGGTCTTGAAACACTGACTCCATACCTTAAAAGGCTGCAGTTACTCCTATTGCATGTGCAGCTACATAAAGCCGACTTTTTTTCTCCACTGAACGTTCCAGTAATATCCTTGGAGACAACCTTCTGTGAACAGTCAGTGTATTTAGCCACGTCCTTTCATGGCTCCCTCTCATTGGTGACTGTCTGCTGAACAACTGTCAGCAGACAGTGACAAGCTGGCAGACCTCCCCATGAGACTGTAACCATAACATTTCTGTATTAAAAATCTTTTTTTTTTAAATTAGTTGTATGTAGTATTATGATTTTCTAATTAATGACTTTTGAGTTTTCGTTAGCTGTAATTTTCAAAACTAACAGAAACTGTGTGTAATGAAGATATAAGGGATTTTCTAATTTATGGAGATGCACCTGAATGTCTCTTTCCAAACAATCACAAATAGAGCTGGCTTGTTGCTAATATCTGGTGTTTCCAAGCACTCAGAGGAGATTATTCGGGGATAATCTGTGTGTAAATCACAAAGTTACATTATCCTCACGTTTCTATTGTTCTAATACACAAGCGGATATGTAAACATGTAAACTCCTATTTCTTGTATTTATTCTACACTCACACGTGTTTCATTGCCTCTACAGGCATTTACTCTGCCTATAAAAATAAGTTTCTGCAAGGATATGCTTCAGGCCTACAAGGTAAATAGGCTCATTGATGCAGCAGAATTGTTGCCTAAAATGGTGACTTTCAATTGTTTGTTCTACATGTAAAAAAGATTAAATAGTCAGTACTTGGTATCTTATGTGCAGGGTGTAAATATCAGAATTCTGTTCCCTAAATCATATAATCACAGAAACCCGAGCTAAATGTATTAGTATAGTTTGGAGATTGATCCATTCTGTGGGAAATAAAAACTGACAAACACAAGATTTTATTTTATTTTTTTATCTTTTTTTCAATAGGAAAGCCTCAATGAGATCAAAATCTCTTTTCCAAGAGTGTTCTGGACAAGACAGTAGCAAAGCAAACAAGTTTCAAACAAGTTTCAAGATGAAACATAAACCTGATCTGTTTGGGGCAATAATTACTAATAAACCTAGCGACTGAACATACCACACTGTTAATGCACAAGAAATGGAACTCTGCCATTTTACGGTGATATTTGATTCTATGAAGAGAAAACTTCAGCTTGCTGGGTGATAAAGACCAGAGTGTTCTGTGTTTTGTATTCAGATTTCCTCTTAAAAATAAGAAAACTGAAAGGAAATGATACCACTTACACACAGACGAATGCATCCTTCTGATCAAAGCTCATTAGAAACCTGTTAATGGTTCTGCCTTTATTTCTTCCAGCAGCACCAGCTTGCATTCCATTATACTGAAAAATGGATGTAGCTAAGATGGTTGGAAATTAAAGCAGGTACAGAAGTATATTATTAGGTGCAGGCTAAATAACATTTCAGTCACAGATAGAATTCCATTTAAAATGTAAGTCCTTTGATTTATTTGTTAGATTTTTACGATGGTTTCTTAAACATAAAAACTGTATTGTAAACATGCCTCCTTCCACAAGAGGCTCTTTTTCATAGTTAGTTCATTAGTTTCTTATTCCCAACCAAATTTAGATAAAAATCAAGAGGATTATGTCTTCATTAATTCATGCCTAACATGAAATCTTCAGCTAAGTTCTCCCCTTCTCCTTAGTCTGCTTGTTCTTTTAAACTAGCTCCCAATTAGGCAAACTGTTCCGCTCACAGTTCACGCTTCTCTATCTAAACCCTCCAAAACCCCCGCCACTTCCTCTCACAGGACACATTAAACTTTTCTAGGTGGTCAGTTGTTACTCAGTTTAGCCGGTGACATCATGCCCATCATCACCCTGTGGTGATAGTTAAACTATATATTTTACTTCCTTCATTCCGATTCACATGCACGATACAAAACTAAGTAGCATCAAAATAGCATTTATACTTCACTGACGTTAAAGGACTTGAAGTTACACGAAATATGCTGCATTTTCTTACATTAATATCTACGTGAAACACCTTATTAATTGCAACGGAATACATAGCAAGATGAGAAACAGTGTGAAAGGTCTCTAATCCTTGCCAGTGCCACACATGCTTATCAGCACCAACATCTCCAGTTGCTGAAATGAAAGGAGGCGAACAAATCTGGGATTAAATGAACTTTATAAAAAATGCAAACCATTCCAACATTAAACACTTTTTTTGTTTAATCAGTTTAAAGAAGCCAATCATTTGCAACATTTTGTAACCCCTACGTATCCCATTTTCATTTCCCCAGACGTCTGCAAAAAGCTTCTCTGTGTCCTGTGAAAATCAGTCTTGAGGTCCGCTGTAATATCTTGGACCAGTGGAGAAACCATCCACTGACTACATCAGTACTTTTTCTGCTGTGACCCCCTTTGAAGAATGGAAAAATCTCAGCCCCCCCTCATCCCATGAAAATGGGTCAGAAATGTAACTTTTACTGTTTTCTCTTATAATGCATTGAAGCCGTTAAAGATTATCCAGAATTCCTTTTATATTTTGTAAAAGTTAAAAACATTTATAACAGTTTCTAACAACTGAAATTTTTCAATCTTGCCACATGTTATAAGTGATGATACTAACAACATCATAAAATGTTTTTAATCTGACACATAACTGCGGTCTAAACAAAGGATGAAACAAAACACAGCAGGTAATTTCTCTCTGGAAAGATGGCACATGCTAATTTTATTTGGCCATGAACCTCATTGTCAATAAAATACAGAGATCTAAAATAGATTATGTGAAAATAGAGCAAAATTACATCAACCCATTAATATTAAAGACAAACTACAGATTATGTCTTATACTCTTTTATGAGTTTATCAATATTATTTGTCCACAGACATTCATAACTACATTACCTCAACGCAGTGAAGCTGCTGCCCTGAGGATTACCCAGAATTCCTTGCCACTCATGCTACTAACTGCAGGTACAGACTAAACAGTAGATGGCACTATATTCCCGTTTAGCAGGCTTTAACTATAATTTAACCTTCCTTGCAAGCTGAATTCTCATGGTATTTGTGCGTTCACAAACACACAAGAATCCATCTTTTCCCGCTCCCGTCTCAATCGTCTGGGCCCGACCAAAATCAGTTTTTGCCAATCACATTGTAGTATTACGGTTTAAAGCGGGACATTCAGCTGTTATGAAAGCAAGAGGTGCCGAGTCCACAGCCGAGCCAAAATAAACATGGCAGGGCAGGAGGACGCACGTGTAGCTGCTGCTATCGCTTCTGTTTTGTCAGAATTCTTGTTTTTCAAAGAAGAAATGGTCGAATTCCAGTTTAACTATAGTGTCTCTACAGATTATTTTTTAATGGAAACAGCCATGCTGTTCTTGTGTCGCCCCTGTCATGCCTTTATGCTCTCCCCTGGGGGCGCACCCCACTATTTGAGAACCACAGGACTACAGATCTTATCTTTGTGATTTCCTGTTTGGTCTAGCAGAGTCCCCCCCATTTATTTTGAAGTTAAACACACAAGTGCCACTTCTGCTTAAAAGCATTTATAACTTTTGGTTGGTGTGTAAACCCACCCTTCGCATCATATTTTAAGACAGACACCAAGACTGCTGAGAAAGACTCTCCTTAATGCATTATTGCACCTTCAGGTATATTTGGAACAGGATTGTTTGTAAAGGCATTATGTGTATGTGTTTATAAACACATTCATGTGCACCCCATGACTCCTCTGTAAAAAAACATTTTTCATTCTTATTCTGGAGAGACTTAGACTCTAGACCCCTTCAGCCATAGCTAAAGATTTTCTCCCGCTTTAAAATGCCTCTGCCAGCAACTTTAACCTCCCCTAGGGTGATTTCTCACTCTTTATCAATAATACCATACACGGATTTGCAACTGTTTCCTGCCATACGGTAAATCTTTGTATTTTAAGTTCTTTACGCCAGTATTTGCCTTCAGGGCCATTCACTTGCTCATTATTGCTTACTTAAACTAAATCTAAAGAAAACTGTATCTCTTACTGTGTGAAAAAAATGGAAGTGAAATGACTGGCGAATGAACAGAGTGTGAGCTGAAATATTTGTGCTGTTGGTTGGCAGCAAAGGCAGTTCCCACATCGTACCGGTTGTGACAGAAAAATGGAATCTGAGTTCATAGGAGAAAATGTTTCATGTTTTACACCTCAGACAATATTTTGTTGTTGATTGTTTTGCTTATCCCAAACTTTTCAAAAATGATAAAACATGCCATCCTAGTATATTTTGCAACTTTTGTCACAAAACGAACAGCCTGTGTCCACTTTCTGACTATCTTATGTTGTCACCGTGCTACTCTATCAGCTGCATTTAGGACAGAGTAGAAGTAATTTCCTGCCCCTCTCCTGGTAAAGTACTGTTCGCACAGATTTTTTTTTTTTCCTTTTTTTGTTGTTGCTGTAATTGAACTGGATGTATTGGAGCAAGGACAGATGTAAGATGCTTCCTGCTCCTTTCAAACTATTATTCCTCTGGTTGACTTGTAGATGTTAGAGATTGTCCAAAGAGAACTGAACTGTTGTCACAGCCATACGGATTTAGGAGCCAACTAAATGTTGCAGCTTTGCGCTCCCTGTAGATTGGTGTTCTCACTCTTGGATTAAAATTGTATTCTTAAACAGCTCTTTTAGTCGCATATGAATCCTTTGTAAAGGGCTGTCATCACGGAGATCTTATATGTGTTTTTCACTGAGCTTCCATCTTTGGGAGTCTAGCAAATGCAGGAATAAATAGAACCACTGACAGTTTACATCTGTCACCTGATAACCAGAGACAGGTAGAGAACATGACAGACAGCAAAGGAAAAAGAGACACTGCAAAACTGGGTTGGGATAACAGATTTATTATGACAGGCAAAGTTAGGCAAAAGATCAGAGACAGACGGTAAGAGACTTTTTAAAATGTCATATTTGGAGCGGATGTTGTGGAGATATAAGGTGACAGCAAACTTTTAAGAGGAGCAGAACAACCTTCGTGACGAGATGATTGACTCAATGTGTCTGTCATCCTGCATTTTCTGTGTCAAAGGAACAGCCGATGGAGAAAAGGAGGATATATTCTCTTGACTTCGGTGTACTGGGAGCTTCAATTTGTAGCATATGTTCAAAATTAACAGTTTAGGTTCTTGAAACAAGCTAAAACAATACAAGTTTCTATACATTATACAAACACACGACACGTTCAGTTGCTGACATGTTTCGCCACTAAATTAATTAATATTCTTTTATGAGAATAGATAGAATATGATAATTCATAGAATCTTCTTAGTAGGGCTTTTATTTTAGAAAATGTGGAGCAGGAGCAAAAAGCTGAGAGTTGGAATAAATGGCACAGATATATGACACTTAGTATGGTGCTAAACAGAATGTTAAATCAGCAGATGTTTAGTTACCTTCATTACATAAAAGGTGTATATTTTATCACTCTTGTATAAATAATATATAAAAACATACATAAACATACAGTAACAGGTTTCGTTACTCCCATGCTTTCATGTCTGAAGCCCCGGATGTGTTCATGAAGGAAGACTTTTAAAAATAAACCTGGATTAAACCCTTATAAAGCAATGAAATTATATGTTTACTTAAAAGCCTTTCATCTGCATTTTATATGCAGACTCCATCAGAAAAGCTGTTACTTTGTGCCAAACAAAAGGGTAATTTGCACTGATGTGATTTGTTTTTATTCATAATTTTAGCTTTCCAAAGCTTTTAGATCTAAATGTCATTTGACTGACAAAAGGAAAATAAATACCATTAAATAACACAGTTGAGTGTGTAATTAGTGATCAATCATCCTTGCAAACAAATTATTGTAGCAGCTTAAACTAGATCTTGTCAACTAAATAAATATGCAAATTTATTGTTTTGCTATAATGTACATCCACTTCTTTCATGGAATGTTGTTGATTCTTGCTTTTTGTTTTTTTCTGCTTATGAGCAAAAATGTATTTTGCAGACGTTTGAGTGTCCAGAGAGATATTCCTTCACATTTTTGGAATCTTAGAGCAAAAGAGAACTCAAAAGTCACATAGTACCCAAAACTAGATCTGAACAGATGGCGGGGGTCACTGTTGCCATCAAGCTGTGGTTTAGATTTTCCACTGAAAGTGTGTTAAAAATGTTGAAACGAGTTCCAATTTGTCATTTATCTTGGCCGATTGTCACGTGATCCTCAGAGTGGGACTGCTTCTAATTCAATCCAGTCAGTCACACTGCCACCCATTTCCCCTCTCCACAGCTGCTCTCGTCTCCTGCTGCTTTCTGTTAATGGAGATATCACCTCCTCTCTACCCATCCCCGTTCTCTGTTCTGTCTTTGTTGTCCTTTTCCATCCACTCCACTTTCACTTGACTTCTTTTAAATCCTTCAGCTGTGCTGCTTCATTTGCGCACTCACTGAGACTAATCGACACAAAACCCATCACTGAGAGCTCTGCGACTTTATTTTCCTGCAGAAACTAATCAGCCATTGTTGATTATCCATGACACGTTTCCTACCTCTCTCCCCTTCCCAACGTGCTGTTCAACAGCAAATCATTCCTAATGTAGGATAACGTACAAAAGGCAGACCAGAAGGAAAACAAATTAGGTTCATTTACTAAGCATGATTTCAGAGAGCATAAAGACACAGTTTCATTTAGCACAAACTAATATTTCTTTGCAGTGAATACTAAATGCTCTACCTTAAATGGTTGACATTTATAGGTTCAGGGGTGTCGTTTAATATAGAGATCAGGATAGGATTGAGCTAAATTAAAGCACGTTTATGTTCAGAAACCTTTCTATGTCATAATCTATCTCAAATTAATCTGAAGGATGACCTCTGGACCTTTGCATTGAGCAATGTTTATTTCAAAAGGAAGCAGAACAACTCTAAAATTCACACTGTCAAAAATGATTATAAGAACAATTAATGGGAACTGGTAATAAGTGTAATCAAAATTAATTTATTATTAATTACATTAAGACCAATTTACTAATGATTCAATTAAGCTGACAAAACAAAAGACAAACAAACCTAAAGTGTGAAGATGCTAACACTAAGTCTGTTTTACTAATCAGAGTTAAATAGGGGGAAGTTTTAGGATTCGGGAATGAACCTTCGAAACATCACTGTCTAAGGTAGATAGACATCTTACATTTGTCAGAAATGTATTTTTCCATCAGTAGTCTAAGGAAATGGATTTGGATTCAAACCTCTCCTTTTACTTTCCCTTCTAAGAAGGGAAAGTAAATGTAAAGGCGGTGTGAGGGTCTGGGATGATTTCAGCAGTACTGTCAACTAAAGAAAGAATCAGCGGAAACAGAATGTTGTCTCACTCATGGAAGCTGTGAGACCTCTACAGATATATGTTTGTGACCCCGTCTCTCTTCAGCATGGCTGACGGGGAAAATTTGGCACACACAGCTGTTCTTCCAGCCAGAAGGTCACTGAAAAAAAAATAGCTATTGGTTGTGGTTTAGCTCTTTCGGATGTCTTGGTGGTTCTTCACTTTGGATTTATGATCAACTTGGATATAAGCAGTACAAAGAGTGTCACAGGGAAACTTGTCCTTTACATCAGAGATGACAAAAATCACATGTGGGGTTTCCTAAGGGTCCATCCTGGGTCTCCTCTTATTCAATATCTACATGCTCCCTCTAGCTCAGATCATAAAACAACATCAGCTATCATAACTATGCAGACGACACACAGCTCTACATCACCATGTCACCAGGTGACTATGAACCAGTTCAAGCACTGAGTAAATGCCTAGAAGAAATCAATCCATGGATGTGCCAACGTTTTCTTCAACTGAATAAAAACAAAACTGAAGTAATCATTTTCGGACCAATAGAGGAGTGATCAAGCGTTAGCACACAGCTTCAGCTGCTTCAGCTAAAAACCACTGATCAGGCCCGAAATCTGGGAGTAGTGATGGACTCAGACCTGAACCTCCAAAAGCATCTAAAGACAATTACAAGGTCGGCTTTCTATCACCTGAAGAACATTTCCAGGATTAAAGGACTAATGACTCAGAAGGATCTGGAAAAACTAATCCATGCGTTTATATTTAGTAGAATTTATTACTTCAATGGTTTTTTCACAGGTCTGCCTAAAAAGTGGATCAGACAGCTGCAGCTGATCCAGAACGCTGCTGCCTGCGTCCTCACTAAGACTAAGAAAGTAGAGTACATAACCCCAGTTCTAAAGTCCTTACACTGGCTCCCTGTATCTCAGAGAATAGACTTTAAAATAAATCCCTGAATGGCTTAGCTCCTAAATACATCACATACTTGTTATCAGTGTATCAACCCTCCAGACCACTCAGGTCGTCTGGCTCCAGCCTGCTCTGCATACCTAGAACCAGAACTAAACAAGGAGAAGCAGCATTTAGTTCCTATGCTCCACTTATTTGGAGCAAACTTCCAGAAAAACTGTAAAATTGCTGAAAGCCTGAGTTCCTTTAAATTAAGATTAAAAACACATTTGTTTAGGATTGCCTTTGAATGTTCTAGTTAAACTGTTTTACTGAAACATCATTAGTTCAAGTTTGTAGTCCAACTGTTTTTAATGTTTGCTTTTAGTTTCCATTTTCCAATGTTCTATTTTGTTTCTACATTTTATTCCAACTTGCTTTTATTCTGTTTTGTGTTCCTATAGTTTAACCATGTAAAGGGCTTTGCATTGTCTGTGTACTGAAATGTGCTATACAAACAAATTTGCCTTGCCTTGCTTTACACACATGAGCTGAAAGGCCACTCAATGAGGAAGAAGCCATTTCTCCAAAAACAAGCTCAAAAGACATTAATGCAACAGTTCTTTCTTTCTGAATCTCCTGTGACTCAGCTCTCCTCTTGGCAGTTTTTGTAGCTGGGAGAGGAGACATAATGAGAAAGTGATTGGCTCATCAGAGAAAAACTTGTCAATGAAAAGAATATTCTGCTAGCTTCTCTTGATGTATGCAATCTCATAAGTGGGGCTGATTTCACACTATTATCTTACTGAAAAATGCAATCCCTCTATAAAATAAATAGATATTCAGGCTTTACCGCTATCAATTCATAATTAAAGATAAAACTAACAGAATTATTTTAAAACTTTCTGGATTTCTAAGTTACCATATAAGGTCATTTTAAGAAGAGACGTTTTGACATGTGCAAATACCCATTCAGAAAAAACGTAAAATCTTTTTTGTTATTTATTTTCTTCTTTTTTAATACTGTCCTGTCTGGCAATGTGGCATTAAGAATTGTTGTCTTAATGCCAAAAAAAAACAGCCCAACAGATTTTACTTTCACAAGAGGAGCCGTACTGCTCCAACGTAAAATCTTTCCATCTAAACATCCTGGCGCTTAACCTGTGTGGAATAAGAGGTTAATTTGGTTACACCTAAAAGTCAGTCAAGGACATTTTGAAATGACCCAGAGAAAAGCTGTGAAATTTGACCAAAGCTTAACAAAAATAAATAAATAAAAAACCCTTTCTTAGGCATTAAACAGCAGAAAGGGCACTTACAACTGGTACAGAAGAAGATCAGAAGAAGCTTCACTGGTGGACATAGCATCCATAGTAAAAATATTCCACAATCCTTAGAATAAATGTCCTAATCTAACAAGTTGTGCTCTGTTATTTGAAAGATAGTAATATCTGCTTCGTTTTGTGGCATCAGTTTTATAGTCATTCTCTGCTTTGTGTCTTTTGCCTCAGAGTTAGGATTAGGTTTGTGATGTGCTTTGGGGTTCCTGCGTTTTGATTATTTAAATCACATCTTATACTGTGTGTTAGATGAAAGCAGAGCAGGGATCCATGTCATTATCTCTGTTTTGAATGCTGATAACAGACATTCTTTTTTTCCAGAATCTTTATCATTTTCTGTGACGGCTCCACCCATTTCCCCTTTGTAGTTTTCAGAGGATTGTGCAGATTTTCTACTCACACTTTACAAACAGACCATGTCAGACAATTAATTCCCTATTCCCTGCTCTACATATTCGTTCTTTTCTTAGTTTGTGGTAATAAATGTTCCATCAGTTCTTCTAGCTTTACCTTCTTCCTGAGACTATTGTTTCCCTATAGTTGTATTATTTATGGCAATGGCCATCTAGTCTAAACCACACTCATGCATCTCAACATCTTGTCCTTAGGCACCTCTGAATAATGTAATGCTGAAGTTGTTTTTCCCGTAGGCTTATAGACTAAACGATGCTACCCATAAGTATGGGATGCCAATTATACACAGCAGCGTTCTGTCTTGCCCATGTCTGTTTTTATGTAGTCAGCAGGAAGAAAGAAAAAAAACTGTGTTCTGTCGCACTCCAATTAGGGCACATCTGTGTGTCAAACACTGCCTTTCAGATTCAAAAAGCTACCAGTGAACTTCATAAACAGGACTGTGCACAAACCCGAATGAAATCAACCATTCTAAAAACTAATTGTCTTCACAACTGGGGGCTTTAAGTGTTTTAGTTGGTGGAGATCAGAGTTTATGGACCCCTTAATGTGTTGGTAGGGAAAAAACACAGTTAATAAATTACCACTAACCACAAATCTTATAATATAGAGTAAGGGTTCTGTGTGGGAAGAATTAATTTGCTGGGAATAAACCAATGGTCAACTCTGACTTGGATCTGCCTAAAGGGAACTTAAATGAAGCATTCAATGTGCTTATTTTTTATGCTGCTTACTGGATCTTTCATTTAAGCAAAGGGATATAAATTGATAATCATAGCTCTCATTGCGCTCATAGAAAGATGTTGTTTCCTCCTCTGAGAGTTATTTTTGTGCCTTAACTGTTGCTGGTTTCCTCTTCAATTACTCCTGTGAGGCATTTAAATTTTCTGTTAGTGTTTCAGAGTATTAATTTTGCTTCATTTTACTGTCCAAGAGCAATGTGCGTGTAAAGAAGTTTGCAAGTAAAGCCTTTTTATGTCTTAGGTCAGTTGTGCATTCATTAACTGAAGCTTGCCATGACATCTTGCGAGGGGGTTCTGCTCATTGCTTTTCTATTTAGCAGACACAAACATACAACACTGTTTAATTGCTCATTCCCCTTGCCTCTTGATAAGAACTCAATTTACCTATTAAAGGCATTACGGTCATTGGATGTTTAGTGTTCCATCATGTTGAAGACTGCATTATCATTATTAAGAGTTTTGGATTACGTGGACTTACGTTGCCTCTGTGCCGTTTGAACTTCTTCACAATCACTGTAACACATAATTGAGGGGGTAAAGGAAACGTGAAATGATTTTTATTTATTATTTTTAGAAATCGGGATATGGAAAGTGTTCGGAGTGTTCTGATTCAGGACCTATTACTCTGACACCACTTAATGAAATCCAGTTTAACCTAATCACATTAATATGTTAACTTAGGTTTAGGAGTATGACCACAGATGATACACACCTGTAATTACCCATCAGTTTACTTATGGGCAGTTCACCGATCCTTCACAGTCTGTCATGTTCTTTCAACAGACTTCTCTTAGTTTAAACAATGTTACAACTCTTACTGTTCAGCTCAATCCCTCTGATTCAGATGACGCCCTGCTCAACAATCTATTCAGAGGCAAAAATTCTCCTCCTCATTTGATAAGACAGCAAATCAGTGAATCCGGTTTCTGCGCTCTGTCATCAATGATCCTCACTCACACTCACACAAAGGAAAACCTCCAACTCAGCCTCGATCAAAGCCCTGCTTTCCTCTTTCATCAAGACACAAGACCCCTGGCCGTTGCTCTCTCAGAGGTGGAAGCCAATCCATCTGCTCCCCCGGGCAGCATTTTGTCTCCGGGCTTTCCCCATCACACCTCGTCAATACATCCACGCCACAGCATCCCACATCTGGCGCACCGGCCCACCACAACATCAAAGCCTTTAGTGTAGTACGCCTTCAACGCGGTAAAAGAGGAAAGTATCCCAGTCAGCTGCTCTGACAACAAGTTCGGAGTTTTCCCATATCGCTACAAGCAGTGGTATCTGCAGTATCCGAATCTCCTGACATCCTCCTCAGAGTCTGCTTCCTCCGAAACATCCCAGTGACGTCACGCCGTGGTGCAGTTCTGGCTTCAGCCAGTGGCAACAGCTCACAGGTCACATTATCCCAGTCTGCCTCCTCTGTGTCAGAGCTTTCTCAGCTCATCGCCGTTTTTTTCATGCCTGTCTTCGTAAGTTTCACAAAATCCCTGTGCACATGGATCCTGTCATCCCTCCATCCCTTCCTTTAAAGTTTCTTGTACCATACAACTTAATACACTGCCTGCTCCTTTTCATGCTCCTCAGACTAAATTTCTCAAGTGCCTCCGTCTGCATCGCTCCTGCTCATCTAAATTAGCCTAACGCTCCATGACTTCCTCCTTCATCTGCTACTGGTCTAACTTTTGCCCTTTTCCTCTTATATGTCCAAGTGTGTTTCATTTTTGCAGCAATCCTTACGCCCCTGCCACAGCAGTTCCACTTTCATCAATTTGCCATCCTTCTCCTGTATCACCCACTTTACCCCAATAAATCCTAACTGGTAATTATTTAGATTTAGAATTTCAGTCTAAATCTAAGCTTAGGGTTCATGCAACAAAGTCACCTACTTGGTTCTTGTTCAAAACACCTCACTCCTACTGAACATGTCTTGGCATTTTCACTTGTCAGGTACACTATTTACTTTGTCTATCCAGATTGTAGGTGAAAACTTGATGACTGTATCTTTCATTCTCAACATTGCGCTTCAGAAGGATTGGTTGTTACCAGTACCACATCATCTTCTCTAACCAGGCTGCAGGTCGCTTACAGTAATTTAATCAAAAGACATATTGGGGTACTCTTAACTCTGAGTTATGAAGCTGGATATTTGCTGCCCGTACATCTCTGTCACACAGTCCTTGTGGTGCTCCTTCTCATCCAGCCAATGCATGTACAATCATCATCCCTCTCTGTTCCTGTTTCTTATTATGATGCAGCTCTACAGTTCTAGATTGTCTGTCTTCTATTGCCTCTTCACCAATCATTCCTGAACCCATTGACATCAGTCAATATTTCAATCCCTTGACAAAAAAGCCATCTAATCCTTAATCAAGGAGGCAGGCTGTTCTGTATTAATTTGATTTATCTTGGCTGTTTAGTCTCCATCTGTACAGTATGTTATTTCATGTCCAACTCTGACTTTGTTCAGTCAACCAATCTTTAACTATGTTCAGTCCAAACAAGCTGCAAACTCTTCAAACTCTTCACCCCAAGATCCACCTTTAATTACTGAGTCAGGAAGTCCAGCTATGAGATTCTGGGTTATTCCTTTCAACAAGTTCTACTGAGGTCTAGCCTTTCACCAGAGCATTATTCAGTACACTCCCTCTTTATCAGATCTACAGCATGCAGTCAAGGAATCTCTGATCCCACGCATGTTGTTCCTGTATCTGTAATAATCTCAGTGACTTCCATCAAAACTCCCAAGCAAGGAGATTAATAATCAAAGAAGCAGTCAAGAGGGACATCTTAACATTCTCCATTGTTTTGGATGCCCCATTCCCACCACGAAACACGATGGTACAGGAATGCTATAATCCATTCAGACAACAACCCTAAACAAACAGCCTGAGCTATACTGAAATGGCTTAGATTAAAGCCTATTAATTAGTTAGAATGGCCCGTCAAAGTCCAGACCTAAAAACATCTGCAAATATGTGACTTAGATTTATGTCAGATTTATGAATGTATCTTTTCACAAACACTCTTCCTCCAATTTGACTAATTCTGTGCAGTTTTAAAAAAGAAGAATGAGGAAAAAATGTTTGTCTGTAGATGTTTAAAGCAGAGGCACCCCAAAACTTCCAGTGGAAATGGCACAGAGAATTGGCTCAACAAAGTAAGGACTTTCAAATCTTTTTTAATAATTTTTTTTTTAAAACAATGCGTCATTTTCCCCCACTGTAAGACTTTGCACTTATTTGTGTTTGGTTTATCATAAGGAAATCCCAATAACATATATAAAGTGCGATTGTGAAAAGGGGTGTGAATACTTATGCAAGTCACAGGAATTATCGCTATGGCCCCTCCAACTGCATTGCCTGTCAATACGGCCCATTAAGCATTTTGGGAACATGTTATGTACCAGATGGGTTATATAAAATGATTAAACATGCACAGTCACACTGTTAAAAATGTCAGACTTTAGTCTTAATCACCAGAAGGTAACATATGTCAATATTTTGAAAGTCAAGGATTTTATAGCTAAGCTTTTACATTTTCTGGCTTTATGTTTATTAATAAAGCAAAGTTGTGGGAAACCAGAAATTGCTGGGAGCACTCGCAGGAACAACTGCACGAGAAGGAGACAGGTTAGTGGTTGTAGAGAACTCAATGAGAAACTCAAAAATAACCCCACTAACCTTCTTAGAGTCTGGGAGGGAGCAATGGATCTGATTAGCTGTTCCAGGAGCTCTGTTTGGATCCGGAGAGCGACAGTCGAATGGCCGATGATATCACAGCAGGTGACGTCAAGGGCAGCACTGATTGCTTTAAGCTCAGAGGAGGGAATGAGGGCTGAGGCTAGAGGGAAATCCTTGATCACAGCGAGGGTCATACACCGAGAGGTAGCCGAGGACAGACGCATCCAAGGGCTAGGCTTGGGGGTTGGTCTGAGAAACAGAGCACTAGAGCTAATGGAGAAATCCGACAACGGCAAGGTGAGACAGGGCAATCCAAAAAATTAGACTTTGTCAAAAACAATATTTACTCTTACATGGCTTTCAGCAATATGGAGCCAGCTGTCTGGGGAGTCTCCATGTATGAAGGCACAGAAACAGGTGCAGACGGTTTAGCTGATGAGCTGCACAGATCACAGGTGCATGGAATAATCTTGATTGCTGTGAAGCTAGAGTAGAGTGACCCGTCATTCACACGGCTCAGTCACATCATCCGTGCACTTGTCTCTCTGTCGCAAATAAAAGCCATTCTAGTCAATTTGGAAATTCCCACTGGCTCCATGGAGCTGCGGCAAGACGGACCGCCGTCCAGAAATACAAATCAATTCTATTTTTGACGGATGATGGAGCAAAAGGCTTACATTTCTAAAAAACAAAAAAAAAACAGATGAGCCAGACAGGAAGTCAGAGATGTGAAGAGTAAAGCGGATCCGGAACGTTTCATAAGCGGGGAGGCTGTCTGGACGCATGAACGGATCCTACACGCATTCAGTGTGGATTACGCCATTTTGTGATGGAAGATGGAGCGGATACGAAACATAAGCCGGCCTCAGGGAGAGTGCAAACAGCCAAGCTGGATTCATAACACTTTAATCTTGTTCCAATTCTACAAATGGTCAGTGCCTTCAAGATGTTCGTAATTAACCATCTGCACAGGGCTGTAGTCATTTATGTTTATGTCTGACAACAAAGACAAACTTTTAATGAATTGAGAATATTTTCAGCATAGTAAACTGAACCTGTCCATCATATTGGCTCACGATGTGCTACACATAAAGTCCTTTTAGCTCTTATGCTGCCATCAATTACTGTTAGAAGCATGACATGATAAGAGTCAGCGATCACCACTGAAGCAATTATCACTTTCTAAATAGAACAAAGTGCTCTGAACCATCCTGAGCCATCCCACTTTTTTATTTAGATACACTGGTTCAAGAGCAAGAAAGGGGTTTTTGTTTCACCTCATTAGAGAAACCAAGAATTATTCTTTAGTATTTATACACTTTATGGTATTATGGAAATGATAATTAGCCTTTGAATGTGTTTTGGCAAAAAAAAAATAAAAAATCAAACAAATGTGTAAAATGAAAATGCACTCAGTAAGAAGTAACTGCATAAAAGTCTGCACTTCTTCTGTTAATAAAGGTAGTGTTAAAGGGGTGAGAAAGGACATTTTATTTCTTATGAAGGAAATTGTATATACTAAAAACAAGAACAAAACTAATTAGCATGGCTGTGGAAAGTGGTATTTAAAATTCATAGCTCAAGTACTCTGTTATCCAAGATATTGCTTATTTTACAGAGTACTCGAACATGTCCCATTATTATCAGTCTGCATTTAGGATTTACATCATCATTATTTTATGTTCAATTAATTTAATCCATGAGAGCCACTGAGATTTTCTAAGTCTGATGACACACTAGGAATATATATTCATATTGTTACTGTAGTGTAAATTAAGGCAAAAAGCAACAGTATCACTACTCCTTGAACGTTCTCACATGTCGTCACGTTACAACTAGGAATTCTAAGCGTAGCCCAAAGTGAGTCATAATTTTGAGGAGGAATGAAGAGGATGGACTATTTTTGGATTCTTTATGAAAGAAAATTTTGAAAACTGGGGTTTGCATTTGCAGTGGAGCAGTTACCTGTCAGTGAAATGTTCTGGGTTCGAATCATTCTTTCTGGTTTCTTGTTTAGGGTTGTTGATGCTGGAAGGTGAACGTTCACCCCAGTCTTTTGCATCCTCCGATAAGTTCTCTTCCTGGATTTTCGTATATTTAGCTCCATTCGTCCCCTCCCTGGTAAAATTAAGTATCTCCACAGCATGATCCTCCGATCACTATGTTTCATGATAAGGATGCTGTGTTTAGGATGATGTGCAGTGTTGGTCCTCTGCCTCAAATAGCATTTCTGTCATAGCTCAAAACGTTCTGTTTTTATCTCATTAGATCTGAGCACATTCTTCCAAATGTTTGCTGTGTTGCCTACGTAGCGGTGAGTAAACTGTAAATGGCTTTCTTTAAACGAGGACTTTCTTCTCACCACTACTCTTTGAAAGCCAGATTTGTAAAAATGTACAATTAATAGATGCCCTGTCAACATAAGCTTTCACCTGAGCTGTGAATCCCTTCAGCTCCTTCAGAGTTATGAGCCTTTTTACTTCTCTTCTGATTAATGCCCATTCAACTTTTAGGTCTTGGTTGGAACTTGAAAGCATGAGAGGTTCAAAACTTTGAATACTGTTTTATAAGCTAATCCTGATGCTGTTTGTCCCCTAACTTTCTCAAATGTATGAGACCTTCAGCAAACAACTGAGCTTATATATCTTATACTGGGAATAAATTATACTTGGATTTTATTTAGTGGTATGATAGTGTAGGGTACTCAATACAAACACTTGCCACACTTTTAGGATTTTTATTTGTGAATTTATTTTTTTCAAAATTGTGTACCTGCTTCACTCTACCTAAATATCATGGCCTGCAGGGTGATGGGCCATAATACTTTAAAAATACATAAAAGTTTGTTGTTGAGCAGTTGCAAATTGTAAAAAAGCTCAAGGATGTGAATATTTTTGTGAGGCACTATATGTAAGGCCCTTCAGAAAGAAGCTGGCTTTCATCTCTGACTGCCTTCCATTATTATCTCCCACCCTTGACCCAATATCCATCTTATCCTGTCCTCTTTTCTGTTACTCTCATCGCATACCCTTTCTTCTCTCTCTGCTTTTATTTGTTTCTGTCATCTTATTCGACATTTTGCGGTCTTTTCCTTTCCCATATTCTGCTGAGAAACATGCTCGTACTGAATGTGAGAGGGTTAAAGTGCACGTGGGCGTGTGCACGCTTACCCAGGTTTAATTACGGCTCATTCTGCCAGGGCACAGAGAGGTCACTGTAGATTTACACGTGCTCCGTCTGCTCCATCACTGGTCGATGGAGGTTTTTGTCATTATTCTTTTAAATTACTAAAATATTGATGCACCCTGTTGGATAGTTTTCCTTTTCATTCTTAGTCTTGTGCTACTGATCCACTCTGCTTCTTTCAGCTTTGGTTCTTTTATCTTTATTGGTGCACATTTCCCCACTAATCCCCCTTGGTGAGCAGTGGAGTACAAGTGAATTATCAAAGCTAAGTTCTAGCATATTTTGGCTACCTGCTTTATCGACATGTTGAGCCAGAATCATGTTTGGATATTCCCGACCCCTAAGTTTGTTTTAAAGGCTTTACCTAATTTAAAGCCTACTTTTAATGAAGAATCCTAAGCTTTAAATTGTACTAAAAAATACACAAACAGCAAACCAAATATACAGGATTGTTATACTATATTCAATGCCTTGCAAACGTATTTACAGTATAACACACATTCTTTGGCATTTTTTTCATTAAAAGCTAAAACTTAAGATTTTTACTGACATTTGTCTTTGACAAAATAGCACAAAGTATTTAATAAATGTTAAGTGAAATGAAAAGGAAACACGGCTTCCTTTTATTTTACAAATATGCTGCAAATAATAGAGTTAATTTGTATTAACTCCCTTTACTCTAATACCCCAAAATAAAATCCAGTGGAATAAAATGCGTAATGAGTCATGTAATTAGTAAATAATTCCTACCTTCTTATATTTTAATCTCACTCTAAATCCAGCTGTTCTGGGAAGACCTCAGATGTCTATTGGAGAACATAATAGATCAAACAGCCTCACGAAGACAGTGGAGATGTCACGGATATATTTGTGGAGACATTAAATCAGGGTTAAGTTATAAAATCTATATTCCAATCTTTGAACATCTCACAAGCACTATTCAGCCCATCGTCAGAAAAAACATGGTATAAATGAAAACCTACCAAAATGTGGCTTTTGACCTACAGAGACATGTCAGGTAAGGAGAGTATTATTCAGAGAATTAGTCAAGAGGCCCAATGTAGGTAGCAGAGCTGCAGAGATCCACAGCTGAGGTGGGAGAATGTGTGGACTGGACAGCTATTATTCCTGTACTTCGCAAATCTTGCCCTTAACGAAAAGTGGGAACAAAGCCAGAAAGAGTCTCATTTGAAATTTCCTTCCAGCCATGTAGTGGTACTCTGGTGAGATGTGTGAGAAATGGATCTTTATGCAATACATGCATAATGCTGTTGTAAGATAAACTAACACTGGACATCACCATGTGTAGTTCACAATACAGGATGGAAGACAAGAAGGCTATCATTAAAAAAACAGGCCAGTTTAAGATTTCCCATGAGCCACATAAACACTCCAGCAAATATCTGGTCAAATTAAATTACAATTTTTGGCTAACATGCAAAATTTGCTGCAACGACAGCGAACCTGCTCAGAGATGATGGAAAGTTGGCAAAAAAACAGCAAAGGACTTTTAATTGGGGCAGAAATTTGCTTTCCAGCAGGACACCAACCCTAAACATACACTTAGAGCTGCAATGAAATGGTTTCTATAAAAACGTAATCATGTTTTAATGAAAAGATCAAAACCCAGTTCAAACTAAGATCACATGGCAGGATTTAAAAGTTGAAGAATTAAATTCAGTGAAATGGTCAAAAATTAAATTTTCTAGATGTGTAAAACTGGTAGAGCTATCTCAAAAGACCTTTTGCTATAATTCCCACGGAAAGTTTATTCTACAAAATATTGACTCTGAAGGTTTGAATCAAAAGGGAAGCTTTTCATCTTTCAGTTGTAAATAGTTTGAAAACCATGTATCATTTCCTTGCACTTCACAATTATATGAGAGGTGAAAATGTTGCAGGAGTTTAGGTACTTTTGTAATGAACGCAGCGTACTCTTTTCCCCTTCATTCTAAAACCTTACTTTTAGATGTGTTTGACACATTTATTGGTTTTGACTTCATGCAGAAGTTTTGCATTCAGGCCTTAGGGTTCACCATGACCAAGACAGCCATAGAACTATACCATTTTAGTTGCTTCGTCATAGTATTTGTTGTCACAGTCTATGAAAAGGAAAATTGTTTTCATATCAAATAAATGCTTAAAAGAAACGGATAAATTCATACTGTAGGATAGCGATGTGGAAGGTCTCAGGGCAATACATGGGCCCAAAAATTAATAGATTATCTCTGTTCTTGCAGAATGATTTTGTTCAAGCCTCACCATGCTGATTTTTGATTCTAAACAAAGACACTAATGCTATTTACTAGAAAGCCCTGTCTTGTTTCCTTTTTTTGTGTCTACATTACTGTCATATAAGATTTTATCCAGCGCTGTGCTCGATCTGCTCTTAGTCTGTTTGGTAAGTGAATTAGTCTTCTTCAATGTGCTGTCTTGTGCTCTAATGGCTGCAGATGTTTCTTATAATGGCCACAGACAGAATGCATTTTGCAGCCAGAGGCACTTGTAGCCATTTAAAAAAAATGAAAATTCTGCTTCTATTATAATGGATATTATTAACCACAGTAGCATCTTGGCTCGAGGGTTTGGATCATCTGCCTTGTCTAAGGCAATTTTCATCATTTTAGTCTAGACTGATATATCTCTGTCACTGTCTCATACAGATCATGCACAGGAAGCCATTGCTTGTGCATGTCTCAAAATGGCACATAGGCTCGAAGTTCAGAAGACCCAGAATGCATTAGTGACTTAAGGATTTAGTAACAATTCATGAGAGGGGAAAAACATGTCAGTCAAACAAAAGTAAATGTAATAAATGAAATTATAGCCATTAAGTGCTTTGGTTTAGATATTACAATAAACAATGCCCTGTAGACCCTTATGCCTCGACTGTTGGTATATTTAAGCTCATAATTATTTACACTGTTTAGAGATTTAGATTTATTTCAAAATAAAATATGTTTTTAAGCTAATTTTTTTTATTAAAAAATTTCTGTTGAAAATAATTTTTCTTCTCAATTTTCAATGCAAAAGTATTTCTTGGCATTTCAACAATCTTAAAATTTCAGTTGGTAGTTGTGTGACGACTCAACAGCATTGAAATTCTTCTTATCAGAAAAAAATTACCAATTACTTTCAGGAAATTCAACTTCTATTCTGATCATAAAGTTTGCTGCACAAATTATTCCTGAGAACATTGCAAGGATCTCTTTCAAGACCAAAAGCCTTAAAATAATGCCATTAAGTTGCTTTACTCAAGATCCAAAGACTATCACTTAACGCTATGTTGAATGTTTATTCAAACGAGAGAGCTTGAATGAGAAGCGGTATGCGGAAAAATAATAATAATGACATGACAGTATCTTAATGTATTGCAATCAAAGCTTTTTTTTTTTGCAACTGAGAATGTAGCAAGAATGGACAAAAAAACATACTTGCACCGCATGAAGAAATTATCTTGAATCATACATGTAAGGAGGTAAGTTTATTTTCCTGGTTAAAGGACTGGATGAACTGTGGATAAATATTAGGAGTTACTGTAGTTTTAGAGAGTGAATCCCATTGTGGACAGATTAGTGGATATTTGGTAGGACAGAGCATTATGATTGCAGGGTTCACAGTGGAGTTTAAGGCTGAAACCTTTCTGAAACGTATGAGGGGAGAAGCTTATGGAGGGCTTTAAATGTAAGGACAACAATCTTAAAATCAATGTTGGGTGGGACAGCTAGCCATTCGAGTTTATTTAGGGATGAGAGTGATATGATAGACTTCAGGTCACAATCGCAGACAGCAAAGCAAAGGACCAGTTGGAGTTTAAAGATGGACTTGTGGGGTAAACCAGAGAGCAGAGAGTAACAATAATCAATACAAGAGGTGACAAGAGCATCAATGAGAGCAGCAGCATCACTGGGTGTAAGAGACGGACAAAGGCAGTGCTTGATTAAATGAAAGTAGGCGGGCTGAATACAGTTATTGATGTGGTTTTCAAAAGAAAGTGTGCTAGTGCCAGTGGCAGTTCTACATTGAATTACTCCCCGGGTGAGATCCCGTGCTTCTCGGAGATGCTTTTCTGGCCTCACTGACTATAATCACGCTGACCTTTGGCCCGTCCAGTAAAAGACTGCGGACTCACAGTTTAAAAACAGTGGTAAAAAAACGTAACTTTTGCCTCTTATGGCCTTAAAAAACTTAAATACTGTACCGCCTTTGGCCGCAGCACCGCGGCTGCTTTTTAATCATTGGGTAGAGAAAAGAAAGGCAGTCCAAACAACGGCCGGTTTGGCCTGAAACAGACCAGCTGGTCGGGAATCCTCCTGAACCTCCCATTGGGCACCGCGCCTCTTGCTGTGACTGACTTTAGCCACTAATTCAGTTAGACCATTGAACTGTAGAGTCCTTGTTCGCTCACCGAAACCCAGAGGTGAACTGCTCCTCCTCATCTCCTTTACCCGTCTCATAAGCCTCCAGCCTGTCAGCCTCTGTGTGCAGTGTACATGGCTGCGACATCTTCTTCCAGCAAGCAGGGCGCCTGCAACACCCGTGCCAAAATACGCTACTGGTCAGTGCTGAAAACCAGACTAAGGCTTATGAGGCAAGACAGGGTTCAGGGAATTTCCAGAAATTAGGACATTTGGACTGAGTGGACCAGGAGACAATAATGGTAAAATGCATTGTTTCAGTGGGGACAGGGCATGCTGAGAGAAAACACAGTTCAGAAGTCTCCGACTGTTCCTCAAAGTGTTGATAGCTACAAACCTCCAAGTTGTGTGTGACTTCCTGGATCAGTGAGCAGAGAGCTTCATGGAATGGGCTTCCATGGCCGAGGAGCTGCATCAAAGCATAACATCATGGAGTGAAATGCAAAGTGTCAGATGCGGTGGCAAAATGCAAGCCATAAGCAACCGCTAGACTAGATGAACAGAGACATGTTCTCTGACATGACAAATGATGCCTCTCTGTTTGTCAGTCCAAGGGAGAAGTCTGGGTTCGGTTATTGCTCGTTGAACTGTAAAAACCTGACTGCGCTGTGTCAAATGTGACGTTTGGTGGAGGGAGGATCACGGTGTGGAGCTGTTCTTCAGGCTTTGGCTTCAGCCTCGATGCCTAAGAAACATCCATCTATCCATTTGTTCTCTGAAAAATGCATTGAATTTTCATTGGTATTTGCTTTTATATGTCTTGAGTCCCCACTACTAGCTAGTAATATCTTAATACTTATGACATTCTATGAATATCCCATTAATATTGTCATTTTATACAGAATAATTTATTTAAGTCAAAGAAGACCACTTTGCGTAGAAACCTAATTGTTTCTTTTAAATAAATTAATAAATTATTTGTTTGTAGTAATGAGTCTGTAGTCTTGTAGTCTTAAGATCTTGAGTCAGTTTAAGGGATGAATTAAAATAAGTATGGAAAGCTACAGCTGTATTATGGTCAACTTTACATAGTCAGCTGTTCTAGATGTTTTTTTCCCTCGTTATACAGGCTTGCTAACATTTTTGTTTTATAGAGTTCTCTGTGTTGTCAAAGAGGGAGAACTTTAAATCACTAATAAGATTTGTGCAACGAGAAACGTCTTGGAAATTGTTAATTTACCTGACCTGATGTATGCTTTCCCCAGAAACAGCCCTTTTATTAGACTCCCTTTAATGAGCCACAACTCTGCTGTGTCATCCACCAACCAATTTGTTTGTAATAAATGTTGGACTGAAAATGAAACTGAGTAAAAGTGCACTGTGTATGGGCTGCACATTAACATCTCAAGACATCTTTAAGTGTACAGAAAATAGTACAGTATGTATTTTGGGTAGCTGGCAGAAGCACAAATAAAGATTTTCCTCAGTAAATGGCCATTTTTCTAGAGTGTTTATGGCCGTCAACGTACTTTAATATTATCTTGGATTCGGAGTGTAGCTTTTAAGAGATTGTTTCTCATAATTTCACCTCTAGCTTTTTATGGAAATATTACTAACACTGAAAAGTAAACTGCGGAAAGCTGAAAGGATGAGGTAGATGTCGTACCAGCGATACAGAATAAAAGTGATCCACTTCTGCATGCACCGTTGAGTCATCCATTACAAGTACAATATTACAGGTGTAGCCTAGAGATATCTTCATTTCACTTGAAGACAGACCTCTCTCCTCTTTCCACTCTCCAGCAGAGTCGACTCATGCTGGGTGCTGCAGTGCTTCCCATCTTCTGCATGTGCATAATGGCTTGTGTAATGTTGTTTTTTCTTTGACTCCACTTTAACCACTCTGTAGTCTCTCTGAGAACATCACTATTCAGATAAGAAGGTTTCTCAGTTAAATGTGGCAAATGTGGATAAAAATTGGACCTGTTTATTATTGTGATGACAATATTGTTTTCAATCGACCCCATATTTCCTCACAGTTGTCTTTGTTTTTATTGTCATAATGAGCCCACCACTCTCCTTAAGTATTAGCATCTTAGACACTGAACTCTATGCCGTGTGTGCATAAAACAAAATGACAAAAGTTCATCAAGCTAGCCATTTCTGATGTTGGCAATCAGTTTAACACGTGACATTTTATGGCCTACCAAATATTGCATTTGATCTGATATATTGCAACTCTATGTAAAGTCTTTACTTAAATGAATTACACCAAAACATATGAAAACGAAAAAACAACCCATTCTAATAATTCTTACATTCCAGCAGGAACTACAAACATGAATAAATATGTGATAAATCTTGTTCTACCTTCCTACTTGTTCTACTTTTGTAAATGTTATAGGCTCTGCCTTTATGTGCATCAGTATTTAAAAACAAAAGATTATGTCATAGTTATGTGACATAAACAGTGAAATTGAAGAAACTTCTTCATATGTTGTCATATTAGAGCCAAGAACTTCAGCATATTTTATCAGGATTGTTTGTGATAGTCCAATACAAAGTAGCGCATAATTATACAGTGGATCAAAAATAATATGTAGCTTCTGGCTTGCATTTATATGTACTGAACAATACTTTGTTGAGTTGAACAACCTGTCACAACAGTGGTGGGTCCTTTGGAGCATGTCTCCACCATCTTTGTGATTCTGGAGAGCAACATTTTTGGCCACTCTTCCTGGTGAAGCAGAAACTTAAACTCAGTCAGATGGGATGGAGAGCATTTTGAAAAGCAGTTTTCTAGTCTTGTCACAGAAATACAGTTGGATTTAGGCCTGGACTGAAATTTTGGTCAACTTATTGCTGCCCTTGCCGCAATTGACCTGCTGTAAATGTTAACCTCTGGAATTGCCATGAATTTAGCTCCATCCATCTTTGGATCTTCTGAGCATCACAGAAGATGAGGAGGAGGAGCAGGTGCAGGATGAGTGGAACCCATTCTCCTTTAAAGAGGTTCTTCACTGGAAGAACCAGGACCAAAATCAGTACTAAGCACAGGACCAGACGCACAGGGATGCAGCGACTTCTTGTCTGAGGCTCACCTGGCAGCACGGGAAGAGGAGTTGGGGTTGGAGCTTCCAGTCATTTGTAGAAGCAGGAGGATGCAGATGAAGATGAGTAGACAGGCCTTCGATCCCAAACCCATAATCTCTTGCATGTTCCTCGTACTAGGCTGAAAACTGAGGGGGACAGGACCTTTCAGTCTTTGGCTCCTAAACTGTGGAACAGTTCATCACCACAGCTTTGCTGACTGTAGCGATTTTTAAAAAAACCGACCAAAAGTTGTTTGGTTACACCAGGCATTTATGTTATTTTGTTATTTTATTGTTCTTTTTTATGTATATCTCAAATGTGATTTTCTTGTACACCTATTTGTGACTTTGTGGCTGTAAAATATGCTTTATAAATAGACTTTCCTTCCTTACTTACATATGTAGGCCAGACATGTAGATTTCGTCTCCTTTGACCAGACCACCTACTTTTATATATTTGCTGTACCTCCTACATAGAGTGTGGCTATATTGAACCTAAACGTTTTTTTTTTTGTTTTTTTTTTAGCTTCTGCTCATTAATGCCGTTCTTTTTGCCATTTTCCCATAAAGACTGGATTTGTGGAGTCTAAAAGTAATAGTTGCACTTTTGACAGATTCTCAAAGCTCAGTTGTTATTCTATTATTCTTTTGTCCTCTAGTTTAGTCTTAGGCATCTTGGCTGCATTGCTGATTAATGATCTTGTTAGCTTGTTGGTTTAGATTGATGGCCATGACTTGGTAGGTGACATTAAATTATGCACCTACCAATAATAGGTTGTTAGCTGACTTCTGAAGTTAATTGATTGCACTGAATTTTATTTAAAGGCATCAGACTAAAGGAGCTTGAATACAAATGCATGCCACTGTTTCCATATTTTTGTTTGTAAGAAAAAAAATTAACAAACCTGCAGCCCTTTCTCTCTACTTAACAATTAATGCTCTACTTTGTATATTGTTTTTTACATAGAATCCCATTAAAGTACATAAACGTTGTGGTTGTAATATGATAACAGCATGAAAAAAATTAAAGAGGCTGGAGTGGTTTTGAGAGCCATAGTATGTTATATTACCTCTAAGCAGCTAAAACTCAAAAGTTTTTCATTCACTTGTAAGATGGCGCCGGTGTCCATGGCTTGCCATCTCTCTCTGACATCTTTCCTTTTGTTTGTTTTGTTTTTGATACTTTTTATCTCTGATGTTAAGTTATTATTGCCATATAATCGTCAGTCACTGTTGGAGCTTTCTGTATTTGCCACCATGCTAGCCTATTTTAACCATAATGGGTTTAGCAACAAGTGTCATATACTGGCTGATGTCCCTGTATATCTGATCCGTGATTCGCTCCTGTCCGCCTGGAGACACCGTTGCATGCACCGCCGCAGATGTCGTGGGAAAATGCGCAGGAAGCCTCTGGAGTCGAAGTATAAACAAACTAAATTTACGACCTGTGGCTTGGCCGCCTCGATCATCTTTTCCACAGACGTTAGTACCTACAAGAATGGCCCTGTTAAATGACAGATAGCTATCTAATAAGACTGTAATACTGAATGAACTTTTTACCACGTGTGGCTAAAACCTGGCTGAGCGTCGGTGAGTCCAGCTGCTTCTTTGATCTTCTACCTCCAGACTGTTCATGGTTTAATGCGCCGAGGTCTTCTGGATGTGGTGGAGGTGTTGCAGTTGTTTTCAAGAAGAACTTCACCTGTCAACAACTATTAACTGTTTGTTACTGAAGCTTTGAGTATCTGTTGTTTGAGTTGGGTCGCACCCACCCAACTCTTTGTACTGCTGTTTACAAACCTCAGAAAAATTACAAACATTTGATCGGGAATTTTTCTTACTTCATTATGCCAAAATACAATCATGTTGGTGATGCTGTCCTACCAATCTGTTGATCAAAAATGCTCTTAATCTTGTAGACTCTTTTAATCTTGTTCAGTCTGTGTCGGGTTCAAAACACGACCATGGTCACACCCTGGACTTGTGTTGTGTTTTGGTTAACCGGTTATAAACATTGAAGTCTGTCAGACTGTGTTTTCTGATTACTGTCCTCTTGCATTTGAAACCTTTTTCACATTTGTGATGTTAAACCCCCTAGATTCCGATACGTTGTTGTGTTTTTAATATATATGCCTTTGAACAAGCTACTGCTGCTTTTAATGATGTTTTAGAGTTTACTGCTGGTCTCACCACTGAAGAGATCACCGCTAATTTTTATCATAAATATCAAATGGTTCTTGGTGTGGTTTCTCCTTTTAAATCTGTGAGATCTAACCAAAGTCTGAACCTTGGTTAAATGAAATTACTCGCTCCGCCAGACAAGAGTGTAGGAAAGCAGAATGAAAATAGAAAAAAGATCAATTACAAGTGTCTCTTGTCATATTAAGAGAGAGCCTGTGGAGGTATTAAAACATTGTTAAGGCCGAAAAAAACAAAAAACTTCCGGAATTATTGTGAATAATTCTCACAATACACGTGTTATTTTCTATACCATTAAATCTGATCTAAACACTCCTCCATCTTTGTCTTGAGAACTCCTCTGAAACGTGTGAAAGGTTCCAGCAGTTTTTCATCAATAAAATACAGACTCTTAGATTACTAATTTGTCAACCTCCACATGAACCTTCCATCTTCATTGCATGTCCCACTGTCTTTCAATAATTCAAACTTGTGTGCTTTGATCAGTGGGAGAAAATAGTTGATAAAATGAATACTTATTCCTGTCCTCATAATGTTATTCCAACTCACTTCTTAAAGAACATTTTAAAATCTGTTGGGTCTGACATTTTGGAGATTTTTAATAGCAGTCTCAACTCATGTGTTGTTTCAGTTGGTTTTAAACATGCAGTTGTGCAACCGTTGCTGAAGAAACCCAATCTTGATTATTCTGTTCTTTCAAATTTTAGGCCCAACTCAAAACTTCCTTTTCTATCAAAGATTTTAGAAAGGATAGTTTTATTCATCTGCAGTCCTTTCTAAAATACTCACAGCGTCCTTAAATATTTTCAATCAGGTTTTAAAACCCTTCATAGCGCTCAAACTTTAAAGATATTTAATGAACTTTTATTAGCTACAGATGCAGGATACTCAGTTATTCTCCTCCTTGTAGATGTGACAGCTGCCTTTGATGCCGTTGACCACAGCATGTTGCTTTCCAGACTTCATCTATGTGGTTTTAAAGATTCTGCACTGAACTGGTTTAGGTCTTATTTGTCAGATAGGAGTTTCTCCGTTAGTATCAGAGAATCTGCTTCCTCCTCAACTCCCCTTACATGTGGAGTTCCTCAAAAATCCATTCTTGGACCTATTTTATTTTCCATCTACATGCTCCCTGTAGGTTCATTTTTAGACAATTTTATATTTAATTTCACTCATATGCAGAAGATGACTGCCACTGATTGACTGCCTTACCAAGGTAAAAGCTTGGATAGCTTCAAATTTTCTGAGCTTTAATGAACATAAAACTGAAGTCATGATTTTTGGTCCCAGTGGAAATCCCAGCACGTCCCCTTCTGATCTTGGTAGCCTCGAGTAGTTCGTAAAAACTCATGTGAAAAAATCTTGGCGTAACACTTGATTCTAGTCTTAATCTTGACAACCAGATTAGTTCAGACTTTTATCCAACTTGAAATCATTTTTATCTTTTAATGATTTTTGAATGGTTGATTCACACTCTTATTAGCTCCCAACTCGATTTTGCAATTCTCTGTATGTCGGTGTAAACCGGGCCGTCCTCTCACGACCGCAGTTAGTTCAGAACACTGCAGCTCGCCTCTTAACACAAATAAAAAAGCGTGAGCATATTTTACCAGTGCTTGCTTCTCTTCACTGCCTCCCCGTTCATTTTAGAATTGATCTTAAAGTTTTATTGCTGACCTAGAGGACCCTAAATGGGCTGGTACCTGCATATTTGTCTGATCTCCAGCAGCGTTGCGTGCCCTCTAGATCCCTTAGATCTAATGTCCATTTGTGCTTAGTTGTCCCAAGGTCCAGGGTGGTCCCCAGAGGTGATCAGGTTTTTTCTGTTGTTGCTCCTAAACTGTGGAACCTGCTGCCCCTCCATATTAGACAGGCCTCAACTCTTGGTACTTTTAAATCTCTTCTTAAAACACATTTATACTCACTGGCTTTTAACACAGGGTGAGAATTTTTCTCCATTTTTTTTTTATTTGTACAGTGTTTGTATTGAATTATCATTGATTGTTTTTCTTTTTGTGTGCAGCACTTTGGCCAACGGCAGTTGTTCTTAAATATATTAGATAAATACATTTGATTTGGTTTGATTTGATTTGTATGTTTTTTTGGTACAATGTTTTTTTTCTTTTTTTTTTTTACATTTGTACCCTGTTCTTTGAATAGTTTGTTATGAAGAATCTTTATTGTCATTAGGTGTTACCCTAATAAATCTTTTGATGGTAGCCACTGAGGGAGAAAATGGGTTCATAAGGGGAAAGAAACACTGAAGTTTTATGCAAACTGATAAAAAAAAAAAGCTGAGAGAAGGCTTTGGGAACAGTTTGGTACATTTTAAATCACTGCCAGCTGGACATGTCATCTGCTCATTGGCATGAGACAAAGCAATCCTCTTCAATGGATTAGAAGGTGAGGGTGTCAGGCCAGTTCCCTGCAGAGGACGACTCTTGGACACCAGAGATACAGTCTGTGTGTATATGTGGATTCACAAAAGCACACATCAGCCACATATGTTCTTGTGGCTTGAGCATAAGTTCCTGTTTGGTAGGTCCTGCTGTGAGCAAGTTTAATTTAGAGCACATTACATTACACTGGATTCAATTAGCACATGCTATTATCTAAAGGGACTTCACAGGTGAGGAAGAGACTAGAGAGATGGGAGAGTTTAACATGTAGCCCATGATCATGAAGGTTGAAGATAGCCAGGGATCAGATTACCTCCTGAGCTGCACTGGCAATAATTACTTTGTGTGTGATGGTGATCTGTGTTAATCTGCAGTTTATCCACCCTAGAATGGGGTTGTTTGAGTTCACCATTTTGTAGAAATGTAGAGAGAGAAGAGAAAGGGGCAGAGACAAAACAACATAGAAATAGCCAGAATTTACTGTGGAGAAAGAGCTGATGGTAGAGGAAGAGATGCAAGGGTCAAAACACGGATCTGAAAGCAGAACTGTGTTTGTCCAAAGTGTCGTACTGAGTTTGCGGCAAACCTCTCACTAAAGTGAATGTTTCAGAACCCCAAATTATGTGAGGTGGGTTTTTATCAGGGCATAAAAGCTTTCTTTTTAAGCTGGATATAGATACCTTCTATAAAAAAATATATTTTTCTCACACAGTTTCTTACCCATATTAATGTTAACATCATTTAAGAAAACAGCAGTCTGTTGACAAGATTACAAATGAAAATTATGATTTATTTTTATTCTTTCTTTTCCTCTTACAGTGAACAAGCACAAGCCATGGATAGAGACCTCCTACCATGGAGTGATTACAGAGAACATGGACACGGTGCTGCTGGACCCTCCTCTGGTGGCTCTAGACAAGGACGCTCCGGTTGCTTACGCTGGTAGGAAACTGAAATTCTCTTAGATATCTAGAGCTCATCCAAATGGCAAACATTTCACACACTTTTTAACAAAATCTACTCGTACAGAAAGAGAGCCGTTCTCACACTTTTCCTCCCAAACGCAGTCAGCCCCTTAACAAGAATGCCACGGCTCTGTGTGCAGGCAACTGTAGCAACTTCACACTACAGTACAAAAACAGATGATCCAGCAGTTCTCTGTGCCCAAAGTTTGTCATGGAGCGTGAATTCCATTTATCACCTGCAGAAGTGTAAAACAAATGCTTTTTTTTTTTTTTTTAGAAAGAACATTTTGTCTCACAATGCAACAAGGCGACTTGCAAGGCACAAATATATTGAAGGCTGTATAAGAGAAGTATTTTCACCATAATCTCTTGGAAAGGGAGTGTGGCTTTTTCATTTCTAAGGCTGACTGAAGTTTCATGTTGCATGCCGCTGACTAGTGGCCCAGTGGAGTCGTTGTTTGTTGCATTAAAGAAACAAGGTTCCATGTCCAAATCCCAACCTGATTCTTTTTGTGTGGAGTTTGCATGTTCTCCCCTCACACATGAGGATTTTCTCTGTACTTCAGCTTTCTCCCGCCGTCTAAAAAGTTAATGAGTGTGCATGGTTGTCAGTCCTGTGATGGACAACTGATATGGAACAAAAGCAATAAAACTGAAAGAGGGATTATTTGCTTCACTTTGATATGTATATTTGAAGAAGTTAACTGTACACATTCCAACAACTGTATTTAAGGCTGTTAAAAATGGTTTTAGAACCCATACTTAAATCTACAATAAAGGTTGTCCAGGCCCCAATAACAAGAAAACTGAACATTAGCATACACAAATAAATCACAGCCCATCACCTACATGCAGGTCAGTAATTTTTAATTTATATATTAAAAGATATTACAGGATTTTTCTCATTAAAAAAATCAAGATAGTCTCCTTCGTGTTAACTTTATGGAGTAATGAGTTGTCAAGACTTCTGTGGGATCAAGTTAAATTATTTAGCTTATCCTTATGAGGTACTAAATAACGAACAGTTATTTAGAATAACCTAAAATTGCACATCTGTCCTACCTGGAAACCACAGCCATTCATAATATTTATCCTTTTGGTGGTGCTCTTTTCAAACTATTTATTTAGCCAAATAAATTCAAAGACCACTAAACTCTTTCGTGAACATTAAAACTGCACACAAACACACACATATGTATATCCCTCAAGTTCCCAGGACCCGAGCTTGAGAGATGGCGAGCCATCCACCCTGCTCAAGAATATGAGGGGTGAGTGAGAGAGCAGTTTATTTATATATATATATATATATATATATATATATATATATATATATATATATATATATATATATATATATATATATATATATATATATATATATATATATATAATTTCAGCTGTAGTGCTGCCATTAGATATGAGTGCTTCAAAATAATAATTGATGGGATATTTTATTTTAACTGCCATGCATGCAAATTCTCCACATCAATAATGCGTCTTTCCTGCTGGATAGACTTTCAGAGCCCTTGATGCCCATACTTGATGTATATTTTTAGTGGCTCAGATAACACTCATAAAGATTGATGGGGACATTGTGATGAAGAGGAGAAAATGTGGGGTAATTTTAATTGACTTTGTGATAGCAGTATTCAGAAATAGCATCATGATTACATGTTTTCCAAACACTTTCAAATGTTTTTGGACATGATTCCATTATGAATATTTTAGTGTGTTTAAAGCGGTTCATCATTTCCCCTGTGAGGTTTCTGAAAACTTTGGTGTAAAGATGCCCGGAGCCTATGGACTGTTGCATCCGTTATGTGCGTAATTGCATGTACTCATTTCACATTTTTCAAACTCATGTCTGTCATTATTTTGGTTTGAGTGTGGTGATCCTGGAGGCTCCATCTGATTGCTACTCTAATAGTAAAGATTAGAATCTTTACCAGGTAATGTTTTTTTTTTTAAATATCTGAAATGCATCCATCTGCAAAGTTGATATTGCAGTTTTGAGTTTGGTTAATTCAGTAGGCTATACGTTGTGCCGAGGTAATTTGATATGTAAACTGTATCAACTATTATGTGTCCTTGCTGCATTTAATTTCAAGAATTTGTTTATATATTACCCATAATTACTTAAAAAAAAGTACATTAGAAATCACACAAGGACAGAACTATTTTTCTATAAAATAGTCAGGCAACCTTTAGGGCTCCTGATAAGTCTGTTTTATGGATGATTTCAGACATATAAAATGTAGTAAGACCATTATGAGTTTTAACCCAATGTGACAAAATCATGTAAAGCATTTTTTAGTAACAAGGTGATTCAAAGTACTGTAGAAGAGGGATAAATACAGGTGCAAAACCCTTTGGGACTTAAAGGCAAACCAAAAGCCTTTTAGCAGGTAAAGTCTAACAGCTCATTAAGGTTTCTGTCCGACATTTCCATTTCTTTAGTTTTTAGAAATTATGTGTGAGAATTCTGTAAATAATCACAAGAAACAGACCATCAAAAATGTGAAACAAGCTCCTTGTATTTCTATAGAATAGTTCCGTACTCTGTAACCCAGATGCCTGCTAGCAGCATAGATTTTACTTTGAATTGGTAATCAGTTTATTAAAAGTAGATTTTACAACCTAATTTTGTTAAACACAAGACGAAACACTGAAGGCCCTCTTCAGAGCTATTGTTCCCTTCCACTCAGATAGGCTTACAGTGATTTGCAGCACATTCCTTTGCCTGGTAAACAAATCTGTGATGCAGTGAATGTTTAATGACACCACAACAGCCAGACTGACAAAGGGGGAAATTTATTTTAGATGTTTTTCTCAGTGATTAACATGTGGTTTGTTTGCTCGAGAAGGTCAATGTTGGTGAGAAATCACCTGGGAGAACAAAACAGAAGCTTCTGACTGGTGATATTTCTCTCCTTGAATGTTTTTTATTGCATGTGTTCTAATGAATGAAACTAACACAATAGCTTCCAAGGAGACTTAAAAAATGGCCGTAAAAGTGCACCTCCATTCCAATTTATCTTCCTCGCCTTACTCTGTATTTTGCACAAACACTTCCATCCACTCCCCACCTCAACCCCAGACAATCTAACTATTCTGTCACATTTTTATCTAGATCTCTGCCCTCATTTGTGCCTTTTTCCCCAACCTGGCACTGCATTCCTTCTTCCTGATTCCAGCAGTCTTTTTTTCCTCCTCTCTATCTCAACACATTGCCCCCAGCGAGCCCATATTCAGCCAGTCACTTACATTATACACACTCTCATCAATTCTGGTTTTGTTTTGTGGCAGAAAGGACTGGGCTACCCTTCTGGCTCCACATTAATTGCAAAGTGAGAACACTGATGAGAATTGCTAAGCACTTTCCTCAGCTTTTATACAATGCTGTAGAAAACTATTTCCCCTGTTCCAGATTACTTCTGTTCATTGATTTCACACTTGCGTTTATAGAAAATCAACAAAAAATACTTTTTAAAATTTTACAATTGAATTTATTAGACAAAAATGCTGATCAAACCAACCTGTCTCTGTGTATAAAATACATCACTTCCTTGTTATATGAATAATTATGTTGCTTTAACCCCATTTCTTTGAGAAGCTGACTTCAGATTCACTAGCACCCAGACCTCATTGATGCTTTGGGTGGCATAAATAATGCGATCTATAAAAGGTTTGTTTTTATAGCATGTGGACAGTATTTACAGATAAAAGGTACCGCTAAAACTACACATACACATTGAGGTAGTAAACACGGATTATTATACAGATGGATTTATGTGTTGAATGCCAGCAGACTATACACATGAACTCTAGCATAATTTACAAAAGGAAAACTAGCCAGATGATAAATTAGGTGACATAAACAGATGGAGTGAGTATTAAACATAAGCAAATAATAAGCAGCATCTATCTAATATCACTAAACTAGTGCAAAATAGTACAGTATTCAGTACATAGTACTGTGCAAACAGATGTTCAATGTGTGTGTGGGTTTAACAATCCAGCAGTCAGGGGGGCCACCACGAATTTGGGCCCCATGACAAAAAAATTAAAATATAAAAATAGTAACAATAATAAAACTAAAATAAAAATGATCCCTAAAGCTCATAACATTTTCTTTTTTTGGGGCCCCTGTCAGTCAGTGGGTGAAATGTATCTTGTCCACCTTGTTTACCAAAAATGGCAAATAAATGAGGAAGATGTTGGACAAAGAGAGCCGACGTGGTGTTAGTCTTGGCTTAGCTCTTATTCCAAGCTTCCCTTGCCTTTGTTTACAATCTTAGTGCTACTTACGAGCACTTCTGCCTGGACTGATAGAATGTGAAGTCTCTGGTGTTCAAGCTACAGCTATGAATTTAATTCAGAGTATCTAGATGGTGAACCATGAACAGGAATCTATTCAGTTTAACCTTGCTGAGTACACGTAGAACTAGTTCTAGGAAGAACCGACACAACACTATAGGTTTGGGTATGGATTACTTTTTTTACAAATAGAAAAATTGGTATGGATAATTTTTCCCCCTTCATAAATTAATTCATCATTGGAAAACTTCCTATTTCTTCAGTTTATTTGTGTTGGATTTTAAAATCTATGTCATATTCTGCAACAAAACATAGAAAATCCTTAACGGGCAAAATACTTGGATACAGCACTTGGATACTGATCTTTTTGTTTTTATTTCTTTATTTTTTGCCCCTTGCTCTCTCCTCTAAAGGCCTTCTTTTTACTTTTCACCAAATATGTTTATGTATATCCCTGTTGCCTTTGGCTGTGTCTATCCCTCCTCTGCCACAGTACATTTCACTTTGATGTAAACAACCAACACTGGGCCTACCAATAGATGCACAATGATGTGTGGGTCGAGGAGTGCTGTGTGCACCGATAGTCTTCTCATTCAAAAGTAGCATGAGCTATGGTGGCTTAGGACTTCAGGGGGCTACACGGCAAACAGACAGTTTCATTTGCTTATTCTTTATCTCAAGGCCACAGTGAACAGGCACAAATTCTTCCCATTCATCATGCTACCAGAAAAATGTCCTGTGGTACATTGTTTCCTCTGGACTCACACATTGGGGAAAAACAAAAGTGGTCTGAGAAGAAAGGGACAATGGATAGCTGAGAGAAACCATGGAGACAAAGAGGCCTTGAATATAAGTGGAGTATATCGTAAGCAGCTACTTCGAGACAACTCGTAATATTCCTGGAGGGTGTTTGCATGTGTGCTATGTAATTTTTATGATTGCACTAACACAGTTATGATTCTGAATCAGTTTTCAACCCCTGTGTTTCTTTCCCTGTATACTTGTGAAGAAGATCATCACCTGCATTCAACAATCCAGACTCACCCAAAATGAAGTAGACATCTAAGAAATAACGAGTAATTCACCCATAAACCACTTTCACACACAGCCTCTCATGCAAGGCCAAATCATTCCCGTACTTTGTGTCAGCATCATGTGTGATAAAACTTAATGAGAGGGGGTTCCTCCACTTGCTTCTCCAAGTCGTCAACTGTAGTAGTAATAGAGCTAAAGAGTTACCGGTGTGGCCTTTCTGATGTCTCTGGCCTGAATTACATGAAAAAAGTTTTTAAACCAAGATAGCAATTTAGTTCTTTTTCTGTTTGATTTTAAATACAAGACTAAATACAAGTGCTTCAAATTATGCAACTAACATTCTCCTAATTAATTAAGCTCTCAAAAGTTCATTAAAATATCTGTTGTTAATTGATGTGTTTTTAAAGTGAAAATAAATTATGGTAATCTAAACAAAACAGAGAATAGTGACAAAAAATTGTGATTAGCTGACAGAGTCTGTAAACAGTTAACAGATTAGTTAATTTTATATTTTTAATAAAACTTTTTGTGTTCAGAAGCTTGGCAAATAAAGCTGATTCAGATTATTTTAGCCATCTTCTTACATCACTTTACTGTTGAAGAGGCCCTTCTCAGTTTTGCTGAGAATAGAAACTAATTAGAATAAAAAAGATTACAAATTGCTTGGGAATATAACGCAACCTTCAAAGTAGATGTTTTTAATTACATTATAACTTTAACGGTAAAAAATTTGCGGTCATCTATAAAGAAAGTATATACAGAGCTTGATATCTGCTTGGCTATTCTAGACATTTTAGATTTTTGTTTATTGTAACATAAATCAAGAACACAAAACCAACCTAAAATATTAGCTAATCTCTAACCTTCAATGCTGGATAATGCTGGTTAATCAATGCTGGATGTGCTGGTTAATGCTGGAAACAGTGGTTTCCAGCATTAACCAGCACATCAGGCACGATTGTGGCTTAAAGTGTAGGTCATGCTCACTTGTACTCTGTGTATAATATATATATATATATATATATATATATATATATATATATATATATATAATCAAACAATATCTTTAATTGTTTGATTAGATGCAGGAAAGGCTTTTGAGCGGATTAATTAAAAATGTTATTTGTTACCTCATAAATTTGGATTTTTCACAACATTTTTTGTCATTGATAAGATTACATAATATCTTACCCAGTGCTCATGTAAAATTAGTGGATTTTTCAAAGCTTGAAGGAGGAACCAGAAAGGGCGCTTCATTTTTCTGTTCGCTGTTCAGTATATTCATATATTCAGCATGTGAGCCTGACTGTAAAACATCAAAGTAGCTGGTTATAGTTAAGAAGGTATTCAATTGTTGAAACAGCTTTTTCAATAATCTACTGAAAAAGGGGAGGTTTCAGATGGGCCTGTAGCTCTGTAGTAGTAATTGTTCTAAATTGTTCTTTTTCAACAGTGGTTTATAATAACAGCTCTTTCTAGAGACTGGGAGAAAACACCTCTTCCTTGACTCTACAAGCCATTTACCATTTACCATTTACAGGTCTGAAAGTAATTAGGCCTGTGGCTTGGTTGTGGCTTGGGAAATTGAATCAAAAAATGTGGTTCATCACAATAAATTCAGGATTTTTGTAATATGGCCAGGATGGTTGTGATTGCTTCGATCGCTTCAACAAAATTAATCATTGTTTTAAAGTTTATATTTACTCAAGTTATCTATAATGTTGAAGCCATACTAAGTAATTTCTGAGTGGGGCTCCCCCTACAGGACTTTTTGAAAATAGCACTGTTGTAAATACTGGCTCCCCTCCGTGTGCCCCCAAAGTTACAGCACACTGTCACTTTCAAAGCACCTAAGAGAGATGGACGGAGAGAGTTATGCGTCTATGCGGAAGGTTAAGTCTGGCTCACTGTGAGTTCAGCATACGCAGTGCAGGTGAGCCTATTTTGGCTCACCCGCCAAAGACGTGTGTATATGTGGACGGATAGTGGCTGGAGTCACCGGCTGGCTCACTGTCTGTAGCGCAGCGGGGGCGGGTCTATTTATAGCTCTTGTTCATAGTTGATTAGTTGTGGCCCAAATAAGACAAATAAGACTCCACAGTCTACAACAAGCCCAATAAACCGCAACCTGCGTCTCACGACATTTATAAGTGACGTTATCAAAAACAAGCAGACTTGGTAAAACTGTTATGATACCAATGGCCTTACACTAGGCTGCCTTAAGGCTGTTCGTGTTAGCGCGTGAATGAGAACAGAGCTGCAAGACCGCCTCGGGGTGGTAGGCATGGAGAGTAGCTCAAGTGTGGTTTTTCGGCCAGAGACACTAGGGGGAGATGGCAGACCCCTCAATCGTCTCATAAACACTTAGATCGCCACCACAGAGGCTTATAAGAGGATATATTAACGTTATAAAGGTTACTTAGCAGGGTTTTAAAGTGTGTTTAGTTGCAAATGTCTCAAAAACCGCAAACAAATCTGTGGGGGGACAAAACATTATTTACTGTGCTGTAACTGAATGAAGAAACTGTAATCCTGCGGTCCTACTACAGGTGTTCAGTCTTGTGGATTAATGCTTAGACATTTAGCAGAAGTAATGACAGAATTACTCTCATATAAGTAATTAGAAATTATGAGAATTAGTCACTCTCTAAAAAGATGAATTAAAATGTGAAATAAGCAAGAACAGTGAGCATAAACATAAAAGGGAAATTAGCTGCATGATTGCATAACAGTACAAGCTGACTTCTGATCACAGAAACACTTTTGGCTCATCTACAAAGTCATTTATAGTCAGTCTCCCACTGTCAAATCCCACTGTACCATCTTCACTGCGGTGAGGTGAAAATAGCTGAGAAGCTAATTACAGTATAGGACCCAACAAAGCAGAAACTGTGACACATTTCAAAGAGAATGGCACAAAAGAGGAAGTGGAATAGAGAAGGAGAGGGACAGAAATGTTTGGGAAAAGAACTGGTTGCTGTGAGGGGAGGGGATTAAAGAGGGAGACAAAGGTAGACCAGATAATGGGGATATGCAGTGTGTATGTGTGTAACAAGGGGACTGAGAGAAGTAGGGAGGAAGATGATGTGATGGATCATCAAAGGATAAGAGAGGATATTGAAGCGACAGTCTGATCAAACCAGACTGGTGTCTGTATCTCTGCCCTGAGGAGAGGAGGAACATATCACTGTGCCTGGCTACCACTTTCTCTCTCTCTCTTCCCCCCTGTCCTCTTTGCCTTTCTAAGGTGCTTAAATTTCTGCAGTGGGAGTGTAGTTTGCAAGTAATGGGTAGGCATGTCGCAGCATGAAACAGATGCAATCATGGATTCCGTATGTTCATTTGAAAGCTGATCTTCTGAGTGCACCCATAATCTCTAAAGATATAATAATAATAATAATAATTTGTATGTAAAATAGCCTTTCAGAACACTCAAAGAACCTGTACAGAAAGCAGCATAATTACAATAGGTACCAGCACCCCTTGCGACCCCACAAGGGATAGACATGTTAGAAGATGGATGAATGGATGGATGGATGGATGAAACAACAAACAATAAACCAGCAATCGCAGAGAGCATGCACTATTGAGCAGATGGCTTTTCAGTTTAGACTTGAACAGGAGAAAGCTCTGCTCTATCGGTGGGAGCTTAGAACTTGGCTTACATGAAAGATAGAGCTGGGTCTCATCCATACAACAGTGAAAATCGATGTTGAATTTCCATAACATACTGCCGATAAGAAGAATGTAAATAATAAAAAGTCAGAGTCCCAGGACAGAGTCCTGTGGTGCGCAGGTTGTAACACACTGCAAATAAATTCTTGAAAGCAGTGTATTTTTCCTTGATTTGAGCAGCTAAGGTGATCTGCCAATGGAAATTGTATTTTACCTCAAAAATAAGATAATTAGTTAAAATAAGATAATTAGAATAATATTCTTTGAAATAAGTTGATGGAGATGAGTTGTTCCAATTTTAGGTGCAAAAATCTTATTCCATTGGCAGATTATCTTATTTACCTGCTCAAATCCAACTACACTAATTTCAAGAATTTTACTTATTTTCAATTCTGCTTTAGCAGTGCAGGTGTTGGATGGGAACTAAAGGACTTAAATTAAACAAACTGAGTTTTGCCAGTAAGGTAAGAATGATACCAGTCAAAGGGGGTGTGAGTAATACCAATTGAGGACAATCCATGGAGAAGGATGTCGTGAGAAATTGGATCGAAGGCCGCACTCAGATCCAGAAGAAAGAGAATAGAAAGTAGAAGGGAGAAGAGAAGAGAAGATCAGAAGATCATTGGTGATTTTTACAACTGTTTTTTCAAGTACTTTGGACATAAAAGGTAATTGAAAATGGGACAAGGATTACTGCAGTTGTTTGGCTCTGAGCCAGATGTCTTCAGTATCGCAGTGATTATCGCAGTTTTAAAGAGAGTAGGAACAATTCCAGTGGACAGTGAGGGATGGTAGTTATGAATGGAAGGAGATCTTGAAGGCAGGGATTGACCAGGGCTGCTGGGATTGGATCAAGCATACAGGTGGAAGATTTAGATTTACAGATGATTTCAGGGATTTTAGAGATGCTTGGAGGTGAGAAAGTTGAAAAAAGCTGAGAGAAAGGCAGAATTTGATGTAACACATCAGGAGACAAATGTTGGTGAATCCTGTGGATTTGAAAACCTGCATTATAGAGTTACCGGTCTGTAGAGAAAAAGCGGGGTGGGAATGCGATCAGTGGCAGGAAAGAGTTGTTTAACAGTGAAAGTCCTGGATTTACCTTCATTGGAACTGATTAGATCAGAGTAGTAACTGGATTTAGTTTGAATAATTAATTCCTTATACAGTGCTGTTTGAGTATTTTACATTTATTTGTGAATTGTTGGTCCAGTTTTCTTTTGTAGTCCTTCAAGTTGATGACATTTAGCTTTCAAGGACCAGAATATAGGTGTGAACCAGGAGGCATAATGGGAGACGGTTATGGACCGGGTTTTCACTGGAGCAAGAAAAATCTAAATATTATTTAAACAGTTATTATATAGAGACGCAAGTTCATCAGGGGTGGAAGAAGTTTCTGGAATCAGAGTGTTGAGGATATGAGAGGTGAGGGTATCCAAGATGATATCCTTAATATTTCTGATTGTCATAAGAAGTGGTGTCTTAGTTATGGAGCGACAGAGATACATTTTTAATGAAAGGAGGAAATCAATTATTTGAAAAGTTGGAGGAGTGGATTAGGCAAGAGCAACAGATTGGGTGCAGGGTATGACCTTTGATGTGTGTGGGAAAGTCAGTAAATTGTAAAGTAAAATAAATCCAAAGTTTTCCAAACATAATATGAAGTCTCTGATAAGGGAAATGATATTGTTGTCCAGATGTATGTTGAAAGGGTAAGTTGCCAATGTTGTGCACCATGGGGACTTGTTCCGTTACAAATCTTGATAGTGGAGGTCTGGCATTGTGGGTAGGTCCAAGGCTGTCCAAGGTTTATGAAAAAAGGTATTGCTTCTTTTAGATTAGCAATAAGTTAAAGACAATTGGTCATTTGTCTGATTCCATAAGTTAAAGTCATTAAGTTAATTGGTTATTTAACAACTTATCCCTTTAAATAACCAATTTATTTTAAAAGAGCTTTACTTTAACATGAATCCACTTCATTCATCAAGGATTATAATATTACATAAATATATCACACAGATGTTATGCAAATGCCAACTGGGACTCTTTTATACTAAGGTAACAAATAAGATTATCTAAATGCTGCCAGAAGTTTTTTGCCCCCTGGTATTATCCCTGCAGTACAGTGTTGTATGTACTAGATGTTATATGAGAGAACAATGATTTAAACTTTAGCTGTTACATTTGATTAAAAAGATAAGAGTTTGAGTTTAAAAGTTTTTCTTTTAGATGTTATTTTTTCCTGCTATGGATAACAACTGTCAGTTTTCCTATAAATAGACAATATAAAAAAAAAATAATTAATTTTTGAATAAAGATTACATCTTTCTTTTATCATTATTTTGAGATTAAAAATCCTTCAAGAGGAATCAGACCAAAACACTGTGTCCAAATGCACACCGGCTCTTGGATTGCTAAATGGGTATTCTATCTTCTAATTCAGACCACTTGTAAAACAGAAAAGAAAGTAAAGCGTTGTGTGACATGACTTAATATTTCAATCCAAAGTCATATCATAGGATGCTAAGATTTGCACATACAACTTATCAAAGGCAAGAAACAAGTTACGTATTTAATGGTTTCATGTCAGACAAATTTTAAAAAGCCAATCAGTGCATTTCCCTTTCTCATGTATGTCAAACCATCGGTTAACCTGAATAATTAATCTTGATCAGTTTGAAATGATAAATCTTTGACAAATCTTCATACTAAACCCCCATATCTCACCAGACTGCATATATGCTCCTGTCAAGCAATTCTGAGTGTGATTGCTTTGATGCAGCTACTGAAATCCACTCTGTACTCTGTGCTGTACTGCTGCTGCCTTGTTTTCAGCTCACACTGGCTGCTCTCTCTGTGATTACAGTAACCTTCCCCACCCCTACCCCCCATCCCACACACACCCCCCCCCCCAATTGGTTGAGCCACCTGTGAAATGATAACAATCCTCGGAAATCTGCACACATACCGACGGATTTCACGCTTCGACTGAGACATTTAAAGAAGGCCTTTACTATGGCATAAGACTGATCTTGAAAAAAATTATTCTGCAAATGATTACCCAGATTACCAAATCTTGTCATATTTAACACCCTGGATATTTAAAGGTCTAAAGGTCTAATTTGTTTGGGTGTTTATGTGAGCAGTCTAAAGCTTGGTCACAGGACAGCCTGGACTGACAAAGAAAAACACAGATGCAAGAAAGACTGATGAAGACTGGTCAACGTATTTGGTATATACTTGTTAAAATAATATTTTTTTTCACAACCACCCCTTCCAATCTTCCAGTGAGCTTTGCTTTCTTTTACTTTAACACACCCACAAAAGTGACTATACTTAGTACAAGGTTTGTCCAGCAAGGTTACTTTCCTTACTGTTTACAGATAAGGTCTAAGGTCCAGGTGAGAAAATCACTGAGACATTCAGAGGCCGGTGTAAGGAGAGAGAGCTCACCAGTCTTGACCTTTAGGAGCATAAAGGTGTGTGTTAAAATATTCCCCATTGACAGTGTTCATTGTCCAGAATAATCACCCAACATCCTTTTGCACATTACACTGATCAGTTTGTGTTTTGCCTGTTTTTGCACAACAATGACTTATCACAACTCACAAAGCATTATTTAACTTTTTTGAAGTTTAATACAAATGTTAAACTTTGGCCCTGTGACTGGGGAGTTGTTGGTAAATGGTAAATGGCTTGTTCTTGTATAACGCTTTAACTAGTCTGACAAACTCCAAACCGCTTCAAGGTACAGTTCAGTCATTCACCCATTCACACACACATTCACACCCTGACGGTGGTGAGCTTTTTTAAATAAAATTTAGCTTAAAATCAACTGTAAAGGACTGCATTTAGTCTCTTAATTGCTGTGTCTATTCTGTTAGTCGGTTTTTATCAATTATTATCTTTGTCTGATAATAAAACAAGTACCTATAAAGCTACACTTGCAGAGCTCCGTTAATCTTTTACTGAAAACCACTGGCAAACAGGGAAACCTGATTCTTTTATATAGCGGGAATCAACCTTCCTCTCCATTACAGGTAATTGGATCTTTCTTGATTCTCAGAGTAATTACGGTTCCAGTAATGCCCGTCTGAAGCTCTGTTGTCAGTTTATTGTCCGATCACTCACAGCTTCAAACAACCCTTAAACCTATGATTGATTTTATGAAAGACCCAATTTGTTCTGCTATTAGCCTATTGCCCCATTTTTAAAATTGCAATGGATCGCTCTCTCTTGTCTTGATATCATGCAATTTTCAACTTCTCTCTTCTCAGTTTGTGTATCATATAAGGGAATTCTGAGTACACAGGTACAAACATTGGATCGTAGTTTACTGACTCTATATTTTAAACATTTAAAACACTTTAGGCAAATTGTGCTAAATAAAAATAGCAATGCTAGCTATAAATAACAAATCCTTATCGCCTTCTTTATATTTCAACCTGCCTTTCTCTTAATGGACATATACAGGGTTGGAGAGAGAACAATGATCAGTCAGCTCTTTTTTGTAAATAACAGATTAAACATTTTGTTCTTCAAGGATAGAGCACTGACCCTGGTCCTGATATAAGATAAAATTACTTGATGTAATGTGCAGTGAATGGCTGCTCGAACTAATCCAGTAGATCTCCGTATTCTCCTTTCTCTCTCCTTTTGTCTATGTGATGGGGGTTTAACAGAGCCTCAACACGCTGACAGGTCAATTAGACATCAATTTACATATCTTCCTCAGTCCATTTGCCTTGTCCGTTTGAGCATAAAAAATGATTAAGAGCCATTTTGACCTGTGTGTAATATCAGTGATGTTCAGACAAATTTATCCTTGGTAATCTCTGACCTGTTCATCCTTATAACTTCTAGCTTTATTCCATATCTTTATCATTGTAATAAGACTCCTATTTTTATTCTGTCTCATTTTGAAATGTTCTAGACTCTAAGGGACATAACGCCTGCCTCACCAAAGCTTCACTGAATTGTATTCCCCCAAAAAAGCCTTTGGAGCATTTTCAACATAGGAAATGTCATGATAAGACACACTTTGAATCTATTTTGTTTTAAATAGTCGGATGTTATTAACATTTAATTTTATCACATACACATAAAAATATTAAATGTTTTCTTTCCATGCTGATCTCAGTTCCATAGAAAAGTTGTGGGCTGAACTGAAAAGGCATGTGGGGGTATGTGTGATCACTGATGTAAATGGCGACAAATCTGAATATCAATATCATATCAACTCATTCCATTATCTCTACAAATGAAAGCTCCCTCAATTTACTAATCTTTTAGTTTGCATATAGTTGTTCAAAAAATTATAATTTATCTAACAATCTGTATCCTATTATTTATTTCAAAGACACCTACAAACATAACATTGGTTCTGTATTGTAAAGGTTGGTGTTTAAGAGTCAAGGATAAAAAGTGATTAATGCCCTAATTTTTAACTATGATCAGGAGTAGAAAAAGAGGCCACTTCTATTTTTGTTAAAATTTTCATTTTACCACTTAACTCTATTGGAGTGGTACAGATAATATGTTTTAGGCTGTTATTTATTTATTTGCTGTATATTGTTATGTACTCTTAATAGAGAAGAAGAATGAAAAGCTGTGAGACCAATACATTTTTATAATCTATATAATCAAAAATAAATATAAAAAAACAAAGATGACACACACTGGCTACTTTTTACAGCCCCTTTTCCCTTTTTAATATAAGTATATATCTATCAAGGCAGATACATACCTTATTTCTCCCATACTTTGTTATTTATCTTTCCCAAAGGGTTTGATCATCAAGTGGTTCAACAGGATCTGACAGCTGTGCAAGTGAAATAAGATGTGTCTGCATCTTCTCCAGCCACTATGCACTCTTTTTGCTCAACAAACGAAAAGGAGGAGTGTTCGGTTTTTCCAGAAGTGCCAGAACATTTGAAGGGCAATTTCAGGCGAGTGACAGAGTAATGGATGAAGGCAGCCAGAGCCATCAGTCAAGTGCCGAGCAGTACCAAGTCAAAGTTCTAACAAACAGATACTAACAGCCAATCTTCAGTCTTTGCACTTGCTGCAAACTCAATTTCCCTCTATGGCAATGTAGTGCAACTGCGCTTTTTTTAAAATAATTGTTATTATTCCCATAGATCTTATAAAAAGTGATGAAGATGTTAGTATTTATGTATTTGAAAGGGTTTCTAGTGCTTCATTATGATCACAAATTTGTTCCAGCTGAATGCATGTTAACCTTGGTTACTATTTTAAAGAAGTCTGTTTTGAAAGTCATCCTTAAGGTTATACACCTACCTTGAGCTTTTAAAAAAAGGTCACAGCTGCTGCTCTCATTCAAATTTCCTGCAGGGTAATTAGTATTCTTTCTGAGTTTTTTTTTATCCAGTGTTACATCCCTGAGTACCTCTTTGTCTTTTTCTGCTAATTGTGACAATGAGAATGATGCTAAAATAAAAGGGGGTGGGGGATGGAGGGGCATAAGTAAATTTTTCTCATCATCCTACCTCCCATGGCACAAATAACTGAAGACACTTTAATACCAGCCCCTTCCTGCCCTTCTAGGACCTTTTGTTGACCTTTTTCTGTCATTTAACAGTATCACAAAGTGTTGCCGGTCCCTGTGTGGTGATAATTAAGTCAACTCACACTCCACATGTGTTGGGTATCACAGAGAATAGTTTTGACATAGTGAAAATTAACTGTCATAGTAATTTATTAATAATATGAATTCAAATAGTTAAATTAACCTCAAAGAAGAAGGCTAGATCATGAAAAGGAGCAAATTCCGTATTTTTGGGTCTTTATTTGTTATTCTGGTACTAAATTCCCCTACATTTTGATATTTGAAAACACTGACCTGATAGGTAGTGTTTTGCATTTACAATAAGTGTTTTCTACTCACTCTATGTCTATTGGCTTCATGTGGAACCAGGGGCACATGTCTTTAAGCAGGCAGAGAAGGTAATGGATTGACCACACAGTCAATAAATGGAGGTAACACATTTATTACAATAAATTTATTAATAATTATTATTTTTTCCTTTTTTCCTTTTTTTAACATATCCTATCTGGCAGTGTCGGGTTAAGAATTGTTGTCGTAATGCCAAAGAGAGCCTGACAGATTTTACTTTCACGAATGGAGAATTACTGCTTTTGCTATAGTGCTCTGCTTGATTTATTTATGCATAAATCTTCATTAGATTTTATCCTGGAACTATTTCACATTCATTGGGCACAAAAACAGAAAGGTAGAAGAGAAAAGAAGAAGAGAAAAAGATTAAACAAAATGGTATAAGGGAGAAAAGGTGAAAAAAATAGAGCAGGAGAAAGTAGAGAACAAGATAATATCCTCGGAGTCTGCCTCTACACCTGCAAAGAGAGATATAAAAAGGGCTCCCTACCAAGTGGAGACCTAAGATGTCCTAAGAGAGGAGGCAGTCCAAACCCAACCTGACACAAAGACAAAAAGAAAACCAGGTACACAGCCACACGTTCCCACCCTAGTGCCCCCACATGCATACACTCTTATCAACCCATATGACCCACGGGCCCATCCACTCAGAAATGAACCAACCAACCAGAGCCCACCCCACACCCTGCCCTCTATAATCCAAGGGAGAGCAGAAGTGCCAGCTCCAGCCGACCCCCAGGACCTAATGTCCATCCCCAGCTTCGAACCCGACAAGGTGGCCCGCTCCTCCTCTAGGTCCCAAACTCCGGATGGCAATCGGAGAAGAGGGGTGTGAGAAGTTTTTGGCTTCCCAATTACAATGCTGTCAAAACACTCATCCAAGTAGTTCTCCAGGCTGGTTAAGATCTCCTCATCCAATGAGTTTTATTGAGAAATATAACACAATTGTTATTATTTAAAAATGTTAAAAATCTTTAAATGTTTTATTTTAATTTATTGGCTTGTTCTAACCTGAGTGGAACGGACTGATATTATCAATATACCGTCATTTTCACTCACGCACAGCTCTCATCAGATCTCAGTCGCTCATTTCCACCCCTAATGACTAATATAATAAAAGTTTTGCTATTTTAAAAACCCTAAAAGTGTTAGACCAAAATCCAGAGTAGGTAGCAAACCTTTAGAAGAAACCTCCCAGTCTCTTGAGCACATCCTTTCTGGCAGAGTCTGCTCTTCCCCTTGTAAAGGCCTTATCCTTCAGCCATGACTGGCTCAACTTTTGTGGCTGCTGCTGCTTTTGGTCTCCTGACCCAACTTCCCTCACCTCTTTTTTACTTCTCATCTTAACCCGTTGAATTCCTTTCCTTGCCATTAATTTTTGCTGGCCTCCTGACTCCCTATTGGTTACTCACCAGGTGTTCCACATTCCTGGTTAAACAGCAGGGTGAAGTAAAAAGGGAAATACTTACAATTCAACACAAAAGCACAAACATGCAACAACTGAAAAGTATTTTGTTACCATGCCACATTTTTTTTAACATATTTTTTATGACTGATGCAAGATAAATTCCTGAGTCCAAAATAACAACATTTGTTATGTCTATGTTGGATTGTGAAGGATCAGAGCATGCCATCAACTGGCTAAAGCAGAGAGGCCATCCATCAGTAGAACTAACTGTAACACTTTAAAATGCAGAATGTTCTGATATTTGTTAACTTGTGGATGAGTCCTAATACGGGGGCGAGTAAAACCTGGCGACTCACCAGGCTTATAAAATGGTGGGGGAAACCCTGGAATAAATGTTATGACCACTGGACCGTTGTGGCAGCAAAGTAAGAATTTTGCTCCAGTTACACAGAAATATTTTGAGTTTAAACCATTTTGTTAAAAAAAAAAGATTTAAAAAAACAGACACATAATGTTTACACTGAGCTACACAAACTATTCTGAGGATTAAATCCCACTGCTTCTTTCCTCTTAAATATTCATCATTCACTGACATTTTTCAAAAGAAGAAATCTGACTGCAGCTATTGCTTATAGTGGGAAAACAACAATTTTCTATTCATTTCATTTCACAGAACCAATGTTTTTGACTAAAGGTTTGTTTTTGTTTTTTTCTAAAGCCTGTTTGTTCCTATTCAAGTCAAGTGTATATGCATAGGACTAAACAGATATGAGAATTTAATGTGCCTCAGAGAGCTGTTGGTTTTGCAGCCTCTTCTCGGTTTCACACTGAGATTTATGATTGCAGATTAGTTTAAATAAACGGAGCATTTCAGTAAAAACAAATTGACAGTTTTGAATTTACTCTAGCCAAGGAGTCGACAAATGATCAAACATGACAGCAACGTATGCTTGAGTTATTGCTTGCTGTCTGTTATGATGAACATAAATAGCATGCAGAGATCAATGAATGATGGCAAATTAGGATATCATAACCTCCACAGAATATAAAACATATAATTTTCTGTATGTCCTTGGAAGACATTCTGGTGCCTTGTGCATGCAGTCTCACCCAACGGCCCAACACCCTGCTGTCCTATCAGACAGCTGACTTCTGTCATTTTAATAAATGTGCATTAGCATGCAAAAAGTCTCCCGGGGATCTGAATTTTCACCTGTCAGAATTCATGATGTTGTGTTTGCTTTAACTCGCGCTAAAGTTTAACCTCAAACAGTTAATGTGAACATAATTCAGTTTCATTTCATTCAGTGGAAGTCAGAGAGCCTGATGAGAGAAAAATGAGAGAGAGAGTAATACAAACTAACAAGATCAGGAAAGGCACGTGCTGGGATTTGTGGGTTGCAGATTGCTTATAACATTACAGTAAACCCTTTCATTTCAATTCAATTTCAAGTACTTGGTATTCATAAAGTCATTGAAAATAATAAATCAAACCACTCTTATGGTGCCAAATGAAAATAGTCATACCCTTTGAACTCTTTTCCCTATTTTGTCATGTTACATTGACAAGCTTAAATGTATTTAATATAGATTGTATGTGACAGACCAACATAGTCCATGATAACTGAACTGGAAGGAAAGGTATACTGTATAAAAATCTTTGAAGTGTACCGTTTGGTGTGCATATGTTTTCAGACATTACACAAATAGTCCATCTGTGTATAATTTAAACTTAGTATGAATACAGCTGTTTTGTTAGGGAATGTTATCAAACAATCGACATCAAAAAGACCAAAAAGTCTAAACTATTTTTCTTCCACTTCACAGTTATGGGTTTTATTGTGTTGGTCTATCTCATAATATCCAAATTAATTACATCAAAGGTTAGGACCCTAACTTAACAAAAACGTGAAAAAGTTTGACAGATCTAGATATTTTTGGGAGGCAATGTTCGGTTCACAACTCTCAGATGCTGAAAAACTACATTTCCTCTCTGAGTATTTTTAGATAGCCTGTTGTATGGCCCCACAGCCTTATTTTGCCTGAAAAACGTCAGGACATAACTGCGCCTGACAGAGTTAATGAATGTCATATCAAGTAAGCCAGGCAGCATTACATTTGAATTTGCAGCCGAAAGACAGTTATTAACAGGCTTTACAATTTTAAGAAAGGAAATACATTTCTCACCAATATTTTAGTCACATAGCAAGTTGAGGACTTTCTATCTCCTTGGTACCAGAGTTACTTTGTGCACTTCACTTTTGAAAAAGATATAAAGTATCATCCACCTTTGCAGTTAGGAGATGCGTTGTGTAAGCTGCCTTGCTGCTGTATTCCCTTTGATATACCTCAGACTTTCTGTATATGCACATATGTGACATTAAGGCAGTATAGATGTTGGTCAGTGCATTTTAACTTAGCACAGTAGGTTTAAAATGTTTTTGTTTTTTTTTACCTTACATGCACAAGTCTAAGGTAAGCCTACCAAGACAAGATATACTTTTACACAAGGCCAAAGATTGCAAGTGAAACTCCTATGAAGCTTCTTAACATGCTGAGTGGTTTTAAGCTATACTTTTGCAGTGTAGGTAACATTTGGTTTTAGACTGAATCTTGGTTGGCTTTATGTTTGGACTTTTATTGAGTTGAGCGGGAGATCCCCAGTCAGGATATGACTGGTTGTGGTGTTCTTTGTTGTTACTTTTGTTTTTTTGTTGTTGTTGCAAATGAAATGAAATGACAGCTAACGTAGAAGAGTAACTTGATGAACATTCCTTGATATGACTCTGAAGCTGCGTTTTGCTATGCTGTTTGATCAGGTGAAGCCAGAAGCGCTCCACTGATTTTCATATCAAGCCATCGTTGACTCATGAAGCTAACATCTACAGAAAAATGTGATTCACACCTTTTGTGCTGTATATGCCCAAATGTCGACTTTCCAGTATATTTTTCACTTTCACAGCTGGAAATATGAGGAACAGGTGGCAGGGGAGCGTTCAACCATGAGCTACCAGGAGGCAGAACATAATTCAATGTAGTTTGATCTGAAACATTTTATTCTGCCTGTCAGCAGTGGTGGATGAGGGCCATCGGTAATGTCTTTTGAATTGTATACACTATATCAACAAGTGAGTGGAAAGCACCATTAAAGTGAATAGTTACAAGGTCAACAATTGGTGACACTGATATAGCCAGTTATCCACATATCTGATTGCTGTATCTTAAAAGATGTTCTCGTTTGATACATTTTCTGCATATTTTACTAGATTAATTGGTGAAAAGATGTCTGGAACGGGCCTTGAGCTTATCCTGTTGCAACCCCCCCCCCCCCCAACACAAAAAGGATTTAGCCATTAAGACGGGTTTTGACTGCAAGTTTTGAACTTCATTTAGCTGCACAAGTAAAATACCAGAATGTCCAGTTTTCAGGAATCTGGTGCTCAGGAAAAAGAAAAGAAGAGGAGAAGATGGAGAGGGATTTTATGAGTCATTTCTTTTTTATCTGAGGTTTAGACTAGAACAAGTGCAGCAGGAAGGGAATCACATAATCCCCTTTCAGAGCCAGGTAAGAAGCAATGCAGTCATCAATGCTTATCAATGCAGCTTTTAAGATTAGCATCCATTAGCTAGAGTAAAAGGCACAACACATTCTCTTTTAGAGGAACAGTTGAGCTTGGTGGCTCCGACAGAGCAGAGGGGAGCAGGGAGCTTGGCTGACAGGCAGTCTGAGAGAAAGGAGGAGGACGTAGCAAATCTTTAGCCAAAAGAATCCGCATCTGAGCGGAGAAACCGACTGCGTGTGAGAAGGAGGGGACAAAGGGAGCCCTACCGTCAAGTCATTCATTAAGAATGATGATCATTAGTAAAACCAAGTGCGTTATATATGCTGCAGTTTCTGACCACGGAAAAAGTGAACACAAGTGAAAAATATTCACTAGCACGACTGGAGATCTTGCAGTGGCTCACTTTGGCACAGAGGTGCAGAAGTAAAATTGTGATCTAACCCTATTTCCTTACTCAATGCTTTCCTACATTTTGGTGAGACATTTAAATATGAACTGAGTTTTTTTTTATATCAGGTCGAATACTATGATAGCAGAACAGATAACCAAGGTAAAGAGAGAGAAATTATTTGGCGAAAGAGAAGGAGGGAGAAGACAGATAGAGACAGCGTATTAGGCACAGAGGACTAGTTAACAGATTTAAACATATAAATTGTCCATGTAAACATTTTTACTTCTAGTCCGCTCTTGTCTAATTACCTATAGCTGTATTTATTGAATCACGTGTTGTGTTTTTGCCAACCAAGTCATAGTGCACCATGTAAATACATACACCTGGAAAATAGAGGAATTTTGATAAAGTACATCCTTCTAATGTTAAATATTTGCTACTGATGACAAATGCAAGCCTTTTATTAATTGTCGAAATGATGTGGAAGAGAAAAGATGCAGAGCTGCTAAATACACAGGAAACAGGAAAGCTAAGCAAATCACAGTAAAAGGATTACATTGTATAGAGGAATGCCAAATGAGCCTGAAAATTTTTACAAAGTGAAATCCATTCATCCATTTTCTATACCTGTTCATCTGTTCAGGGTCACGGGGGACTGGTGCCTATCTTCAGCAGCCAGTGGGCGAGGAGCGGGGTAAACCCTCAAAGGTTGCCAGTCTATCACAGGGCAGCACACAGACATACAGGAAAAACAACCATGCACGCCCACACTCGCACCCGCAGGGCAAATTAAACAACAAAGTGAAATAATTTAACAAATAAATAAATTGGCAGAGAGCTTAACCAGAAATCTCCTACAAAATACAGAAATATTATAAATGATCAGATTCGTTTCAGAAGGCTTCTGTATATAAGCAACATACTCTACTAAATAGCCATGTTTTATTGATCATATAACATTGTAATACACTCCTTCAGTAAAATCTTGCCTGTCTTCTGTTTGTTTTTGGTTCCATGAAGTAAAAAATAGGTGTTGTATTAAAAACATGCAATGTAGCTATTACTTTTGGAAAGTAACTACTTTGGTTTTGAGCTATTAGCAATGGTCTTACTATGTAATACAGGTATAATCAATGATTATACATATATTATAGCATAACTTTTATGATATGTGTGCCTTTAGATGAGCACTGAAATGTGAAAAGCTCATCTAACGAATTCTCTTTTACATTGAACTACTTTGCCATTTTTTTGTAAATGAATAAAAACATGACAGTGACAGTGTATTTTGTGTGATGTGAAGAATGTCGCAAAAAAAACACACTTAAGGGTTTGTCTGTCAGACAGAGGTGTGCTGGGCCAGACCGCTGGGCCATGTCCTCGTCTTTTCTGTACTAAACTGACAGAGGTCGTGGTCAGAGCCAATGTGATATTCACAGGTCAGAGGCTGATGGAGGTTCCCTTCTGCGTCTGACGCTGTGATTATCTTTGGAATATTGTAGCCGGTGAGCCAGTAAAAATGTTTCAAATATGTCTTAAAACAGAAAGATTTCACTCAGAAATGCAACATTTCTATGTTGAAGCATGTCACTTCCCCAAAAAGTAAACCGTTAGAGTCACAAGAATAGCGCTGATTTTTGTGTTCTCTGCAGATTTCTACTCATCTTTCAAAATTATTAAACCAGTTCATCTTTTTATCTAGACAACACAAACACCAATCTAAAGCCCTTTCAGTCACACTCTGCTTCCTATAGGTGTAATTGTTCCATGTCTGAATGAGCACTGTGATGCTGCAATTAGTGATGGCAGTCTAAAGGGGCAAGTCTGAACAAGACCAATAACACCAGTGGATTGAAGCACACCTTCGTGATAAGTTCTGATTTAAAATATTAGTAGGTTTTTAGGTATTTCTAACAGATTTGTAATTAAAAATTTAAATTCTGTTTTTTTCACCAAGGTTCCTTGGTCTAATGCTTCTTTTGTACTCTGTTGACTATGCCATCCACCTACTATACATAGCTGCACATATTCAAATGGTAAACATAGACATGACACTTTTGCACAGGTCGTGCTCAACTCAGTACAAAGAACAGGTTTCAAAATGATCAATTTAATGTATATTAGGGCACAAGTAGTAGGTGATAAATAAAAGGCATTTATGAAAAGCAGATTTGGGGTTCATCATCGTCTGGAGACTTCAACCCAGGCACTATTGTCACTGTGGATAAAGGGTTAGTGACATTAAACCCAAATGTGTAAGATTTACACACTGGCACACCATCTAGTGATGTGCTAAATTAATTACAAAGGACCTCACCATGAAGTGCACAATAATTACTACAGAAGCTGCTGTGTGTCATAAATGTGACAATGTCAACATGTACTCCATGCATTTGGTACCAAACTACTACTAATAGTTAATATCCAATAGCTACGGTTGTCATGTGAAACGTTTTTTGCCATTGAGTCTGCCTGTTTTTTTTTCTTCTTTTTTTTCAAACAACGCTTATAAATTTCCCAAGTCAAATTTTTTTGGGCTTGTTTCTGAACGTGCAGTCACTTATTTGGGCTTTATAGGCGGGAGTTAAGAGACCTGCTCACGCTGGTGCTATCGAATGTGAACCGGCCAGCTCAAATATCCTTCCACTTACACACATACTCCCTGAGAGGGAGAAGGAGACAAGACGAACAAACTAGCCATCTCTGCTGGGAGGACAGAGTAGTTGCTGGACTACACTGCCTTGTTTCTAACATAACGGCAAAATAAACGTCACTGTTATATTGAGTTAACTTACCTGTCCACCAGAAATTTTGCAACATCCCCATACATTTTTAATCCCCAGCTCCAGCTGGTAATAATAGCTGCACCGATATAGACTTTTGTTTTCTCCCGATTATTACTTCTTTTACTATTGTTGGTTACTTTCTCTTCCCTCTTGCTGGGCAAACAGTATGGATGTGTATCAGGTGTGAACAAACGCTAGTTTATATTTCATCCCAAATCCTTTTTTATTGCCCATGTTTGTTTTTCTTGATTTACACATTGTATTTTATCTTGGTGGAGAAGCTTTTATTTTCTTACTTCCTATTTGTATAATTTCCCGTGTGTTCCCACTGCTCACCTCGGTGTATTGAGCGGTGTTTTCCATTTATGTGTTAAGATACTGAACATGCCTTAAAACTTAAGCTTGGTAAACTCACAGCTTGTTTTGTATCATTATCTACTTAATTCAAGTTTGTTAAGACGTTTTTGATATTCGGCACAGCACTTTATTGGGTATTGTTCAGCGTTAATTCTCATTATAGTGGCATTCGTCAGACTTTATCATGCCAATGTGATTCTGAAATTCCCTCCTATTTCATTGAAGTTGTGCATGTGGAAGTCTGGTTGGTTAAATGCTGTGCTGAAAATATTCCTGTTTTTAAACAGGTGTAAACTTCTTTTTTTCCCATTTGGTTGTTAAACAAAGGTATTTCAGTGAACTGTTCAGATTGTCGTACAAAAGTCATTTTGTAATCTAATTTTTTAAATATATAAAACTGGTAACTGTTGGGCAGGTTATTTTTGTTGTGGGTTTATTTCAATGGTATTTTATTATTTGTAAACATCTGAGAAAATCTTAGTTGGTCTTACATGCCCTTCTGTCAGTTTGCGCCGAGCTGGGCTGGGGAGGGGTGTGGAAGCCTGGTTGGTTAAACGGCTGTGATGAAAATATTCCAGTTTTAAAAACAAATAAACTGCCTGTCAGTGGTCTTTGTCTGCTGGTTCCTGGACCAACACGCACACACATCGCAGAGTACATAGAGCAGATGAGTCAGGACATGTTGGCTACAGATGGTCCTTCATTTTAACAGAAATGTTAAATAGAATGATCTACGGTCATCTTTGTTGTTTATACTCCTCCTCCACTGACAGCACATCTTCATATAGATCACAGATAGGGAAAATGCGTATGGCTTACAAGTTTGTCCCCTTTTGGCTGCTGAAATCAGAAAAGGTAATTCAACATAGCGGCGGTAATTGGCAGCTCTATAGTCAGAAACGTGGCACTAGAGACACCAGCGACCATAGTCAAATGCCTGCTGAGGGCCAGAATGGGCGACATGAATTACTACTTTAAACTGCTGGCTAAGGATAAGAGTAAATACAGTAAGATTGTTATTCACCAGTTACGCCAATCAGAGGTCACTAAAGTTAGTGTTGCTTCAGTGTGTAAGTTTGCCAAAACAATGTTGGACTCTGTAATTTTCTCTGGTCTCCTGCCTGATCTGACCAGTGACATTAGCCGCATGTCATCATTCAACCGCTGGTTGTCTAGATGGTGTCCTGAAAACGACATGGGCTTCATTGATAACTGGCGAACTTTCTGGGAAAAATCTGGTCTGATCCAGAGAGACAGCATCCATCCCACTTTGGATGGTGCAGCTCTTCTTTCTAGGAATCTGGCCGGATTTATTAGTTCTTCTAAATGCTGACAACCCAGGGTCCAGACCAGGAAGCAAAGCCGTAGTTTAACTCACCTGTACTATTACCTACCCATTATCCTATTGAGACAATTCTTTCCACGGCCAAACTTAACAGATCAAAAACTAATCTAAAAGGAGCTAATCATAAAAATCTCATAAAAATCAATACGACTCAGCTTAAACATTTAATGTGGTTTATTAAATATAAGGTCTCTCCCTCCTGAGACTCTGTTAGTTATTGAATTGATTTCTGATAATCAGATTGATTTATTTTGTCTCACAGACACCTGACTGCAAGAGGACAAGGAGGAGGAGTAGCAACCATCTTTCAGTCTGATTTATTAATTAGTTTCCAGGCCAACTAATACCTACAATTCTTTTGAACATTTAACCCTCAGTTTCCCTCATCCAAATTGCAAAGCAATAAACCTCTTCTGTTTGTTGTTTTGTATCATCCACCAGGCCCTTACTCTCAGTTTTTAGATCAGTTCTCAGACTTCTTATCCGATATAGTGGTATACCGATAAGGTTATTATAGTGGGGGATTTTAACATCCATGTTGACACTGAATGTGATAACCTTAATGTAGCCTTAAAATTATCCTAGATTTAATTGGTTTTGCTCATAATGTGCATAAACCGACGGCCCTTTTTTTTCACGAGTAGCAATAAGACTCTCCTCACGTTTTCTGCTATTTTTTTGTTTTGAAATTACAGTCCACATTTACACAGTACACCGTGGTGCATTTCTAAATTTACACCAGTCTAACACAATACGATAAAAAAACTATCTTGTAATGCTAACCTTCCTGTGTTAACTCTGTAGGTTTCAGTCCAGTAGGACCTAACTGCGTCATCAACCCAGCATGCATTGCGCAGGTGAAAAAATGGCGAGCTCCATGGGTGAAAAATCTAACAAAGAAATAGACATTTTTAAAGTAACTATGAGTTTTTAAGTATCATAAACAGGAAATGTTATGTAATAGGAAATTGCAGCATATGTGGTGAACAACATTTCAATTAGTCATGGATCCTTCTAAGGAAGTATTCCCTTATTAATTAATTCCCCCATTTAGACATCATTAATCTATCCTTAGTACATTGATATGTACCACAGGCTTTTAAAGTAGCTGTTATTAAACCTTTATGGAACCATCTCTGATCATGATGAATTAGTAAATTACAGACCTATATCTAATAATCTTTTCTTATCTAAAATTCTTGAGAAAGTAGTTGCTAATCAACTATGTAAAACATTTACAAAGTAACCTATTTGTAGAGTTCAAGCACTGAAACAGCTCTGGTGAAGTTCATAATGATATTCTCATGGTCTCAGATAATGGACTTGTTTTCTATACTTGTCCTGTTAGATCTCAGTGCTGCATTTGATACAGTTGATCACAATATTCTCCTACAAAGACTTGAACTACTATAAGGATTCAAGAAAAGTATGGATGGTTTAAATATTATCTGTTAACAGATTCCTTTGTTGTGCATATTAATAATAA